>NW_007253865.1:108402-112451 GCF_000164805.1 Carlito syrichta | reverse complement strand
GGTCTGTTTCTGTGTAGCTACCAGTATCCTTTAGGGCATTTGGCTCACGTGCTTTTTCACTTCTCTCCAGCCTTGTGTCTCTTTTTCACCTGTTAGTTGGTATGTACGTCTGTTTTCCCTCTCACTCTCCTCTCTTTCTAACTTCCTATTGACACCACCCTTCCTCCATTATTTTCCTCTTTTGTGCCTCCTTCTGATCCAGGGACCAAATCTACATACCGCTGAACAGACAAATTGTAAGACAGTGGGAAATAGGTTTCAGTGTGTTCATACACCTGTGGGTGGATGCTGGAATCAGTATATAGATTCTCAATTAAACCTCAAAACTGCAATAAGTACAGCCTGCAGCCCACACTCCAACCTCAAAAGTGAACAAAGCCAGAGGACCCTCATAAGGAAGAACAGGAAATTCCACAAGTGAAACATAAGCAACCCCACCTTCCCTCAAAAACAGAATTAAAGCAGGGGAGGGAAAGAGGGACAGAGAGAAAAATCTACACAAATGAAGAAAAACCAAAAGAAGAATATGGGTTTCTCCCAGACCCCTGGGAGGGCAGACACTGACAAACTGACTTCAGAATACAAACAATGAAGAGCCCCCAGAATGACTGGTCCCAAACTACAACCCTAGATATCAAGAAATTAATGGAGAGATTAAAAAGAATTGAGGAGAGACAAGAAGAAACTAGAAAGGAGCTGATATCCGAGATAACAGTAATAAAGAATACTGTGAATGAAATAAATAATAAATGATAAGCATAGAAAGCAGAATTACCCAAGCAGAAGAAAGAATCTCAGAGCTTGAGGCCCAAAATATAGAACTAACCCAAACTCTTAAAAACACAGAAAACAAGCTCAAAAAGACAGAACAAAACCTTCAGAGATGAGCGACTACTTCAAGAGACCAAAACTAAGAGTAATTGGCCTTCCTGAGGCAGAAAGAGAGACAGAAACCACACTGGAACAAACTTTCCATGAGATCATTCAAGAAAACTTCCCTTATCTAATCAGTGATGCAAAAATTCAAACACAAGAGATTCAGAGAACCACTGCAAGACAACAAATGAGAAGACCAACTCCTAGACACATAATAATTTGCCTAAATAAAGTAGGCTTAAAAGAAAAAATCCTAAAGGCAGCAAGAAAAAAAGGCCAGATCACCTACCATGGAAGTCCAATTAGAATAGCAGCAGATATATCTACAAAAACCCTGCAGGCTAGGAGAGCTTGGAGCCCTATCTTCAAAGTCCTAAAAGATAAACAATTTCAACCAAGAATAACCTACCCGGCCAAGTTAAGCTTCATCAGTGAGGGAGAATTAGAATCTTTCCCAGATATCCAATACCTAAGAACTTACGCTGCAACCAAACCACCTCTACATGAAACACTTAAGAAAGTACTAAACACAGAAGAAAAGGAAAAAAGAACAACATTCTTCACAAGAGTACAGAAAAAGAATAAAATACACATGAACCAACTCCAAAAGCAAAAGAAAGACAAAAAGCCAAGTGGAAGAACAACAACTCTGTAATAACTCTATGATAGGGATGAACTCTCTCATTTCAATAATTAGCCTGAATGTGAATGGACTAAATGCACCACTGAAAAGACATAGAATGGCAAAATGGATAAAATATCACCAGGCAACCATATACTGCCCTCAAGAGACTCATCTCACTAGAAAGGACATGCACAGACTCAAAGTAAGAGGGTGGGAAACAAATTTTCAGGTGAATGGAACACAAAAGAAAGGAGGAGTCACGATCCTTATTTCAGACAAAATACCATTTAAGCTATCAAAAATTTAAAAAGATACAGCGGGCCACAACATAATGATAAAAGGTTCACTCCATCAACAAGAAATATCTATCCTAAACATATACGCACCAAACATAGGAGCACCAACTTTCATAAAGCAGCTCCTAGGTAAAATACAAAAAGATATTGACTTCAATACCATCATAAATGGGGACTTTAATACCCCACTCACAACCCTAGACAGATCATCAGGACAAAAAATCACCAATGAGATCCGAAACCTCAATGTGACCCTTCACCAAATGGACTTAACTGATACCTACAGAACACTCCATCCAAAGACCACAGAATACACATTCTACTCATCACCACATGGAATGTATTCTAAGATCGACCACACAATTTGCCATAAATCAAGCATAGCAAATTTAAAAGGACCGAAATTTTACCATGCACCATCTCGGATCACAGTGGAATAAAAATAAACATTAACACCAACAAGGTCCCCCAAAACCCACAAAGACATGGACACTAAACAGCAAAATGCTAAACAACTCCCAGATCAATGATGAAATCAAAACAGAGATCAAAAGACCTGGAAACAAATGAAAATGAAGAAACATTGTACCAAAATCTCTGGGATGCCATGAAAGCTGTAGTAAGAGGGGAATTTATATCCCTACAAACGCACATGAGGAAAATGAAAGGATCACAAATTAATAGCCTAAGAAGCCACCTAAAAAAGCTGAAAAAACAAGGCCACAAAAACCCTAATTTCAGCAGAAGAATCCAGATCACCAAAATAAAAGCCCAAATCCAGGACATAGAAGACAAAAAGATAATACAAAAAATCAGTGAACAAAAAGCTGGTTCTTCAAAAGGATAAACAAGATCAATAGTTCCCTAGCTAGACTGACCAAGAAAAAGAGAGAAAAAACCCCAATAAGCACAACCAGAAACACAAAAGATGAAGTCACATCTGACCCTGAAGAAATCCAAAAGATCATTAGAGACTACTATTTACACTTGTATAGAAACAAACTTGAAAACCTTTCGGAAATGGAGGACTTTCTGTCATCACACAACCTGCCTAGGTTGAAACAAGAAGAAATTGAGACCCTAAATAGACCAATAGCAATCAAGGAAATTGAGTATGTAATAACAAAAATATCTACCATAAAAAGTCCTGGCCCAGATGACTTTCCAGTAGAATTCTACAAGACATTTAAGGAGGAGCTGATTCCAATCCTAGTGAAGGTATTTCAGGCAATTAAGAAAGATGGAACTCTCCCCAAATCATTTTACAAAGCTAACATCACATTGATACCCAAGCCAGGTAAAGACCCAACAAAGAAAGAGAACTACAGGCCAATATCTTGAATGAACATAGATGCTAAAATTCTCAACAAGATCCTAGCAAACCGGATTCAACAACACATCTCAAAAATCATCCATCATGACCAAGTAGGCTTCATCCCTGGAATGCAAGGCTGGTTCAACATTCCTAAAACCATAAATGTAATTAAATACAGCAACAGATGTCAAAACAAAAACCACATGATTATATCATTAGATGCAGAAAAAGCTTTTGATAAAATCCAGCACCCCTTCTTGATAAAAACCCTTGAACACCTAGGCATACAGGGAACATACCTCCAAAGAGTAAAAGCCATCTACAAGAAACCCACAGCCAGCATACTCCTAAATGGACAAAAATTGGAGCCATTTCCCCTAAAAACCAGAACAATACAAGGATGCCCACTCTCACCCCTCCTGTTCAATAGAGTAATGGGAGTCCTGGCTAAAGCAATCAGAGAAGAGAAAGCAATCAGGGGTATCCAAATAGAAAAAGAGAAATTCAAGTTATCTCTCTTTGCAGATGACATGATTGTATACCTTGAAAACCCAAGAGAATCTGTCAAAAACCTCCTTACACTGATAAAAAACCTTTGGCAAAGTCTCAGGATATAAAATAAATGTGCAAAAGACAATCGCATTTCTTTACACCAATAATAAACAAACAGAAACCCAAATAAAAAGCACAATTCCATTCACAATAGCCACAAAAAAAATGAAATACCATGGCATCTTCCCAACCAGAGACGTGAAAAACCTTAACAATGAAAACCTCAAAACACTGCTCAAAGAAATCAAAGATGACACAAAGAAGTAAAAAAATATTCCATGCTAATGGGTTGGAAGAATCAATATTGTGAAGATGCCCATCTTACCAAAGGCAATCTACAGATTCAATGCAATACCCATCAAATTACCAGCAACATTCCTCTCAC
>NW_007253865.1:87137-108123 GCF_000164805.1 Carlito syrichta | reverse complement strand
AATCGGATCAGAGACCTAAATGCAAAACCTCAAACCATAAGAACCTTAGAAAATGAAGGACATACCCTCATGGAAATCAGAACTGGCATCCAATTCCTGAACAAAACCTGAAACCCACAGGCCATAAGAGATAAGATAGATAAGTGGGACCTCATTAAACTGACAAGCTTCTGCAAAGCCAAAGAAACCATCAAGAGAGCAGGGAGACAGCCTACAGACTGGGAAAAAGTATTTGCCAACTCCAGGTTTGACAAAGGCTTAACATCTTGGATCTACAAGGAACTCAAACGAGCTGAAAAGAAAAAAACAAACAACCCCATTATAAAATGGGCAAAAGATATGAACAGACACTTCACAAAGGAAGACATCCGAGCAGCAAACAGACACATGAAGAAATGTTCAAACTCACTAATCATCAGGGAGAGGCAAATCAAAACCACACTGAGATACCATCTAACTCCAGTCAGAATGGCAATTATCAATAACTCAAAAAATAACAGTTGCTGGAGAGGGTGTGACGCTAAGGGAACACTTCTACACTGTTGGTGGGAGTGTAAACTAGTGCAACCTCTGTGGAAAGCAGTGTAGCAATTCCTAAAAGCTCTAAATATCAACCTCCCATATGACCCTGCAATCCCCCTACTGGGAATATACCCTGAAGAACTCAAATCACTCTATCAAAAAAGATACCTGCACATGAATGTTTATTGCAGCATTGTTCACAATAGCAAGAACCTGGAAGCAACCATGCTGCCCATCAAAAGAGGACTGGATTTAAAAAAGTGGTACATATACACAATGGAATACTATGCAGCCATAAAAAAGAACAAAATCATGAATTTCACAGCAACCTGGATGGAACTAGAGTCTATAATACTGACTTCTCACAGAAACAAAGATCTGAGTATCACATGTTCTTACTCATATAGTGGACCTTGATCATCCAACGTATTACCATAAGAAAATGACTGATAGTGGTGGGAAACTATGGGGGGAGAGGGAGATGGGATTAATGGTAGTAAACATCTGTCTGGGGACGGGGAGACATCTTTTATCAACAAGGGTCCCTGAACGAAGCATATTTGTATACCAAACCCTTAACTGTACCCCACAATATCATAATAAAAAATATTGATTATATTAAAAAAGGATTTCTTAAATAGGACATAAAAAGCTCTGACCCAAAGGTAATTACTGCCAAACTGGACCACAATAAAACACATAGGAACTGAGGTACATCTTTAAAGAGGTAAAAAGGCAAGGCACAGAATGGGAGAGAACAGGTTTGTGATACATGTAATTGATGAAAGATACAAATCTAGAATATAAAAGAATACCTATTAGTAAGAAGAAAAATAATCCATTATATTAAAAAAAGGAAGGGGGACAGGAGATAAGTAGTTCACAAAAGAGGATATCCAAATAGCCAAAAAAGTAATAAAACTTACTAGATAGTAGAGTAAGTCAAGCAAAAAGTACAAACCAAATTGTATAAATAAAACGAAAATGGCATACAATACAAATTATTGACAAATATGCGAAGTAATTGGAACTCTTATATACTGATAGTAGAAATGTAAAGTAATATATGCACAACCTATCACCCAGAAATTCCACTGGTAGGTATATATCCAAACCAAAGTGCATGCAAAATGCATGCACACACCCACACATGGATGTTTATAGCCGCATCCTTCATAATGGCCCAAACTGGAAACTAACCAAAGGTCCATTATCAGTGAATTAGACAAATAAATGTAGGTATATTTATATGCTGAAAAACTGTAGGATAATGGAACTAAGGAAACTTTTATTCCACACAACGTGGCAGGATTTCACAAACATGATGTTAAACAAAAAATCCAGATCCAAGTATATGGATATAAATAAATGTATTATTCCATTTATATAAAGATCATTAAAAAGGCAAAAGTAATTTATGGCATTAAAAGTAAGGATAATATTTTCCATTGGGGAGAAGGAATAGGATAAAATAAGCAGGTCTTAAGTGTAGAAAAATTTCTGGAGTTCTGATAATGTTTCATTTTTTAACTTAGGTGTTAATAACATGAATTGTGTTCAATTTTTTATCATTTAATGAAGTGTATACTTATAATTTACTCACTTCCATACTGTGTTGTATTCCAATTTTTTAAAATCACTTTGCTGTGAAGAAAACCAATTGCAGAATGGGGGAAAAAAAGGAAGACCTATTACAAAGCCATTTCAATGGCCCTAATGAAAAATGATGTTTATTTTGATTCATATATTAATAGTCAAAATGGAGAGAAGTACATGTGATATGAATCTATCGGTGATAAATTTGGAGGTAGAACCAATCAGCCTTACTGATGGATTCAATGCAGAGGATGTAAAAATTATAGGAATTATGGATGAACTCCTATTGAAAGGATAGATGATGGAACACTTTACTTAAGAAAACTGTTGAAGAGAGAGGGTAGGTATATTTCTTTGGAGTTAGATGAGAAATTAACAATTATTCCTTAAATATTAAAGTTGAAATATTGTGAGGTATTTTCATAGGCAAATAAACCATTTGATGTATACATTCAGCAAATGTATGTATGGTCAATGCTTGAAGTTTCTACTTGAGAGTCACCAGCACAGAGCTAGTATTCCCATTAACTATGTCTCCTTTCTCATCCTATCTTTAATGAATTGGGAATGATGACGGGAATGGATGATAATAGTGCCTCCTCCTAAGGCTTTACCATTTGACAACCACTATTCTAAATGTTCCATGTGCATTAACTTGTTTGATACTTGTACCACCTCTCCTCTGATATTAAAAATATTATTTTCATTATTTCCATTTGACAATAAAGAAATATAAATGCTAAAAGGCTAATAACTTTCACAATGCCCCATAGTTACAAAGTGTGAAAGCTGGGACTGAAATAAAGAAGACTAAATCAGCAGCCATCACTTTTAATTATAAGAGACACTACCTTCATAGGAAGAGAAGAAAGGAAGGGCAGAGAAAGGTGTTTCAGTCACGTGTTGCTGCATAACAACTCAGTGGGCTAAGACAGTAATTGTTTTTATTATTACAGAGTTTCTGTGCCTCAGGAATTCAGGAAAGATTTGCCTGGGCCTTTGGCTCAGTTTCTCATGCCAATGTAGTCAGACAATGTCTAGAGCTGAAAAAGCTGGGGTGAGGTTTGAGAAAGTTAAGTATCTGGGGACTGGCTAAGCATCTCTGTTTCTCCAGGTGGTCTCAGGGTCTCTCCATGAGATCATTTCCAATGATCTAACTTGGTCTTCCTCACATCACAGAAGCTTTAGGACAGTCAGCCTAGTGTCCTAAAGCTTGAATGTTCCCAGAGAACTAGATGAAAGCTGTATTGCCTTCTATGACTTAGCCTCAGAAATCACATAACATTACCTCTGCTGTCATCAGAAGTCCACCCATATTCAAGGAGAGGGAGTGTAGGCTCCCAACTCTTTATGGAAGGAGTGTCAACATCTCATTGTAAGAAGAGCATATAGAACAGAAGATTTTGTTGTGGTCATCTTTGAAAAATAAAATCTACTAAACAAGGAGAACAGACTAGACCGGGAGGAAGGGAGAAATGATGCAAAAGGAAAGGGCAAAATGTATACAACTAGCAAAAACAAACTTTATTTAACAAATAGTTGTCAAACACCCAGTGTGCACTAGACAACACAAAGAATTATAAGAGCACTGGTAAGCTCAAAATGGTCCTAGCCATCATGAAGAAGTCAAAATTATCTAGGTGGGAAAAATTATATTTATAATACAGAGAGGGAACATTTAGAAGTTCTTACACCAGAACAACAACAAGGCAACTTACAGTGTAGAACAAGAGTTGGCATACTACAGCCCAAAGATCAAATCCAGCCTACCACCCATATTTTGCTAATAAAGTCTTGTGGGAACCGAGCTGTACCCACTCATTTACGTATTTCCTATGTCTGCTCTATGATACAAAAGCAGTTGTTGAGTAGTTGGGACACAGACTATGCCACCCTCAAAACCTAAAATATTTACTCTGACTCTACAAAAAATTTTTGTCTACCTTTGGAGTAGAATATTGTGCATTCACTCAGAAGAGAGAGAATGAAACTGAAGCCAGAAGGAAAAGTTCCAGATTTCCAGCGTGGTATAGAGAAATCCATAAAGGTCTTTGACGCAGAAGAATGACATTATTAGCCAACCACTCACTACTTTCATGACCTTGAGGAAGTGACTCCATATTTCCAAGTCTTGATTTCTCATCCTGAAAACAAATCTTAGTTGTCCATTTTTCTGCCCAGAATTATGTTGTGAATCAAGCATGATAATGTATGAACAAATGTTTTGTACTTCCTGAAATGCTACCTATCTATTCTACCATTGTTTCCGCTCTATTTCTTCTCAATAAAGTTTTGTTGATGGTCTTCTATTTCATCTGTGTTTTTACACTCAGGATATAATTTTTATAACCTTCAATAAGCACATACTTTTCTATTTTTGATCACCAAAATTTTCATTCTCTGACATTTAGGACTTTAAGAACTAGAAATTGTTCTTTAAAAATTCTGACTTCTTCAAATACTCTCACTTCTCTACATGCCTCTCTGAGTCCTCACTCCTCTTTCATGCTGAAATTCTTCTCTTTACCCCATTTCAACCCATATTCCCACTTTTTCACATATTGCTTTTGTTTATATACTAGAAATAGAGGGAGATACTGGTAGAAAAAAGAACCTACATGCTCTGATTTTTTTTGACAAAGTTCCTTGACTGTCTCACAATTGCTAAAGTCCTAAAAGTATAGGTGTGTTTTAAGAAGTCCTGCGATTTTTCTGTAGGGATATTTGGGAATCTCTTTCAAGACTATGACTCCATAGCTGTATTGAACAAAACATGCCAGTTCAACTCTTCACATTTCTATGAGTATAAACCACACAATCATTAATTGTTGCACCTTCATTTTCTTCATCCACTCAAAGTTACCACATTAGCCACCAACCTAATCTAGTCAGGGAAAATTGAGATAGAACAGATGTAGTGTGTTTTCATCTTCCTCTCACTGAGCATCTTCTATGCAATTTATAATCTCCAAAGGATTGAACTAGTCAGGAAAATCTGGCCACATGGGATTTGAGTCATTTTTAAACTCATACATTAAAATCTCTCATTCAAATGGATAAAATTTCACCACTTGGTTCAGTTGAGACTTTCAGCTCTTGCACTTCTGAGCCAGCTGGTCATTTAGCACATATTCCATGCACAGAAAATGTCCATGTACCAGAAACCTCACTAAATAACTATGACAATAAGCTTAAGAATGTTATGACTAAGGTCACAAACAGAGTAGCAGGATTTCAGGAGTTCTTCCAGGGAGAGCCAAAATATGATTCCTGGTATTTCATGGTGTAGAATAATTGGAAATGTAACTAGAAGAAAATACAACAGGGGAATGCCAAAATTTAGACAGCATTATTACCTAGTTGACTAGTTGAGTAACTGAATGGTAATAATGATCTCTTGTGGACAGAATTTAATGTCAGATTATGACCACTGGGAAATGGGTAGCAATGTATTTGTGTGAAGAGGGTAAAGAAAACACATCTAGAAAGAGTTTGAAGGGGATAGATTAGATGTAGTGCTTTTGTTTTAATTAACTTATTTATATTGTAAAGATGTGAGGTACAATACAGAGTACAATACAAATACTCATTATGCTGGTACCCTTGTTGATGAGGTACGCTCCTCCCTCCCCTGGCAGTTTCCCTCAACTGCCAATCCCAACCCCTCTACCCTGGCAGTTTCCCACTATTACCAATCTCTTTCTTGGAGTATTATGATAATTGTTCAAGGTCTGTTTATGAGTGAGAACATATGGTACTCTGTTCTTTGTTTCTGTGATAGATCACTGAGTCTGATAGATTCTAAATCCATCCAAGTTACTGCGAAGTCCATATGTTTGTCCTTCTTTATGGCTGCGTAATACTCCTTTGTGTATATGTACCACATTTTTTTAATCCAGTCCAGCTTTGATGGGCAGTATGGTTGATTCCATGCTTTTGCTATTGTGAATGGGGCTGCAACAAACATGTGTGTGCAAGTATCTTTTTGATAGAATGACTTGAGTTCCTCTGGGTATATTCCCAATAGGGGGGTTGCTGGGTCATATGGAAGGTCAATTTCAGAAATCGCCACACTGTCTTCCAAAGAGGTTGCACTAGTTTGCATTCCCACCAGCAGTATAGAAGCATTCTTTTCTCTTCTCATCTTCACCAACATTTGTTGTTTATTTTATTAATGATGGCCATTCTTGCTGGAGTAGGTGGTATCTCGATGTGGTTTTGATTTGCATTTCTCTGATGATTAATGAGGCAGAGCAATTTTTCATGTGTCTATTGGTTGCCCATATATCTTCTTTTGAAAGTGTCTACTCATGTCTTTTGCCCACTTTGTAATGGGGCTGTTTGTTTTTTTCCTTTTGGCGCATTTGAGTTCCTTGTAGATCCTAGATGTTAGGCCTTTGTCAGATATACAGTTGGAAACTACTTTTTCCCATTCTGTGGTCAGTCTCCCCACTCTCTTGATGGTTTCTGTTGCTTTGCAGAAGTTTGTCACTTTGATGAGGTTGCACTTGTCTGTCTGTCTTATTTCTTAAGGTATGGGCACTTGGGCTTTGATAAGGAATTGGTTGCCATTTCCAATTTCCAAAAGAGTGTCTCCTGCATTTTCTAAGATTCTTATAGTTTGAGATTTTATGTTTAGGTCTTTGATCCATTTAGAGTTGATTTTTATGTATGGTGATAGGTAGGGGTCCTATTTCAATCTTTTGCATGTGATCAGTCAGTTTTCCCAACATCATTTACTGAATAGGTTCTCCTCTCCCCAGTGGTTGCTGTTGAAGAATTTTCAAACATGAGTTGGTTGAGAAATTGAGGCTTTGCTTCCAGAATCTCTACCCTGTTCCATTGGTCTGTATTCCTGTTCTTGTACCAGTACCAGATTGTTTTGATTACTTATAGTAAAGTTTGAAGTCTGGAAGTGTGATACCACCTGCTTTTTTTCTTTTGCTAAGGATTGTTTTGGTTATTCGTGGTTATTTATGTTTCCATATGAATTTCTGTATTATCATTTTCAGGTCTGAGAAGAATGATGTTGGTAATTTAATGGGTATTGCGTTGAATCTGTAGATTGCCTTTGGTAGGATGGACATTTTAACAATGTTGATTCTTCCTATCCATGAGCATGGAATATTTTCCCATTTGTATCTTCTTGGATTTCTTTGAGCAGTGCTTTGTAGTTCTTAATGTAAAGGTCTTTCACTTCTCTGATTAGGAAGATATCAAGCTTTTTTGTTTTGTTTTGTGGCTATTGTGAATGGGACTGTGCTTTTTATTTGGTTCTCCACCACCTTGCTGTTTGTGTATAAGAATACAAGTGTCTTTTGCACATTTAGTTTGTATCCCAAGACTGCCAAAGTCCTTTATCAGTGCAAGCAGGTTTTTGACAGATTCTCTATGATTTGCAAGGTATAGGATCACATCGTCAGCAAAGAGGAACAGCTTAACTTCCTTTTTTCCTATTTGGATACCCCTGATTTCCTTCTCTTGTCTAATTGCTCTAGCTAGGACTTCCAACACAACGTTGAACAAGAGGGGTGAGAGTGGGCAGCCTTGTCTTGTTCCAGTTTTCAGGGGAAATGTTTCCAGTTTCTTTCAGTTTAGCAATATTTTAGTTGTAGGTTTATCATAGATGGTGCTTACTATTTTGAGGCATGTTTCTTCTATACCTAGGTATTTGAGGGTTTTTATCAAGAAGTGTTGCTGAATTTTATCAAAAACTTTTTCTGCATCTAATGATACAGTCATGTGGTTCTTGTATTACATCTATTGATGTATTTAATTACATTTATGGTCTTGCAGATGTTGAACCAGTCCTTCCTCTTGGGGATGAAGCCTACTTGGTCATGATGAATGATTTCTGAGATGTGTTTTTGGATACAATTTATTAGAATCTTGTTGAACATTTTTGCATCTATGTTCTATCTAAGGAATATTGGCCTGTAGTTCTCTTTTTTTATTGGCTCTTTACCCAGCTTTGGTATCTGTGTGATGTTAGCTTCATAAAATAATTTGGGGATAATTCCATCTTTCTCAATTGCCTGGAATTCTTTCAATAGGATTGATATAAGCTCCTTCTTATACATTTTGTAGAATTCTGCTGGAAAGCCATCTGGGCCATGACTGTTTTTTGTTGGTAGTTTTCTTATGACAGAGCCAATTTCCTGGGTTGTTATTGGTCTATTTAGTGTCCCAATGTCTTCTTGTTTCAACTGGGAAGGTTGTGTGATGTCAGAAAGTCCTCCATTTTATTTAGATTATCAAGTTTGTTTCCATACAGGTGTAGATAGTAATCTCTGATAATCTTTTGTATTTCTTCAGGGTCAGTTGTGATGTGATCTTTTGTATTTCTGTGTTTTGGGGGACTTTTCCTCTTTTTTTTCTTGGTCATTCTAGCTAGGGGGTTCATCGATCTTGATAATTCTTTCAAAGAACCGCTTTTTGTTTTGTTGATGTTTTCAATGATATTTTTGTCTTCTATGTCCCATATTTGGGCTTTTATTTTGGTGATCTGGATTCTTCTGCTAAAGTTAGGGTTTGGTGTTCTTCTCTTTCCAGTTCCTTTAGGTGATTTGTTAGGCTATCAACTTGGGATCTTTCCATTTTCTTGATGTGTGTTTGTAGAAATATAAATTCCCTTCTTACAACTGTTTTCATGGCATCCCAGAGGTTTTGGTAAGATGTTTCTTCCTTTGCATTTGTTTCCAGGAATCTTTTAATTTTTGTTTTTATTTCAGTGTTGACCCAATCGTTGTTCAGCATCATTTTGATTAGTGTCCTTGTCTTTTTGGCCTTTGGGGAAATTTTGTTGGTGTTGATATTTATTTTTATTCCAATTTTGTCTGAGTAGATGCATGGCAATATTTCAACCTTATGGAATTTGTTTATGCTTGATTTATGACCGAGGTTGTGATGAATCTTGGAGTATGTTCCATGTGGTGATGAATAAAATGTATATTCTGTGGTTGTTGGGTGGAATAATCTGTAGCTATCTATTAAGTCCATTTGGTCAAGTGTCAAGTTTAGGTTCTGGATCTCTTTGTTGATTTTTTGCCTCAATGATCTATCTTGGGTTGTTAATGTGGTATTCAAGACCCCTGCTATAATAGTGTTAGAGTAAATATCTTTTTTTAGTTTACTTAGTAAACTAAATGCAACTATCATTATGTAGTGTTCTTGCATATCTTTTTTTAATTTTTTGTAGCATAAAGGTTGTTTTGTCTGATATAAAGATTGCAACTCCTGGCTTCTTTCATGATATATTTGCCTGGAAACTCATTTTTTATCCTTTAACTTTGAGTCTGTGTATGTCCCTTGGAGATGACTTTCCTGGATGCATCAAATAATTGGGTCATGGTTTCTTATCCAGTTTGCCATTCTGTGTCTTTCTAGTGGTGTATTTAGTCCATTAATATTCAGGCTGATTATTGAAATGTGATTGTTTATCTCTGTCATGGGTTTCTTATCAAGTTTTTTTCTTTGTTTGTTTGGTCTCTTTTAGCTTTGGGGTTGATGCATGCGTGTTTTTCAAGTTGTTGTTGCAATTTGTTCTCTGTTGCATCTGCTATTCTCTTGGGAAATGCATAATCATTCTTTGTTCGTTCTTTCTTTCTTTCTTCTGTGCTTAATACCTTTTTAAGTGTATTCTATATAGCTGGTCTGAAAGTTACACAATCTCTTAGGGATTGGAGGTCTGGGAAGGATTTTAATTCCCCCATCACTGATGAAGCTGAGCTTGGCTGAGTAGGAAATTCTTGGTTGAAATTGTTTATCTTTGAGGATTTTGAATATTGTATTCTAGTTTAGTTCTTCTTTCTTGTAGTGTTTCTGCCAATAGATCTGCTGTTATTCTGATTGGTCTTCCTCAGTAGGTAGTCTGACATTTTTCTCTTGCTGCCTTTAGAATTTTTTCTTTTGTGCCAATTATGTGTCTAGCAGTTGGTGTTCTCATTTAATGTCTTGTGGGAGTTTTCTGTATCTCTTGTGCTTGGCTGGTCACAACTCTGGTGAGATGAGGAAATTTTTCTTGGATAACCTCCTGGAATACTTGCTCCAAGTTGTTCTCCATTTCCTTTTCTTCTCCTGGGATACCAATCAGGTGTAGGTTTGACCACTTGATATAATTGCACATTTCTTTGAGGCTTTGCTCTTTCTTTCTGAATTTTCTTTCTATGTTTTTTACAGATTGGGCTAATTCCATGTTCTCCTCTTCAAGTTCTGAGATTCTTTCTTCTGCTTGATTAATTCTGCTTTCCATGCATGTTATCTTGTTATTTATTTTCAGGATTAAATTTTTATTTATTTTTGCCAAAATCTCTGTTACAAGTTCTTTCAGTGTTGCAGCTTGTCTTTCTTGAGTCTTATTCATTATTTCCATCCATTCCCTAATTCCTGTTGCACTTGGGGCCAGTTGTTGGTGACCTCCACTATCTAGGCTCCAAGTCTGATATTTCAAGAGTTTTCTCTTTGTTACACTTGAAATTACCTGTGGTCTTCTGCTGGGTTTTCCTCATTTGTGACAGATCTCTTGCTTTTCTCTTTAGTTCCATTATTCAGTGGCAGTGGGAGAGGCTTTTCCTTCAGATGTTTGCTCAGTCCCCTATTCTTCCCTGATCTGGGCTCTGTTTTGTTCTATTTTGAAACAGGACTATTGGTGGAAAGGTTTGTTGTCTCTCATAGTTTTGAAAGTCAAATAAGGTAGAGAATGGGGAGCTAGGGTTCAGAACCTACTTACAAATCACAATGTTTCTTCTTCTGGGACACCAATCAGGCATAAGTTCAGTCTCTTGATATAATCACACATCTCTTGTAGGCTTTGTTCTTTCTTTCTGAGTTTTCTTTCTATGCTTTTTACAGGTTGGGTTAATTACATGTTCACTGATTATAGTATGTGTTCCCTGAGACCCACTGTCCACCACCACTCTGTATGATGATACAATGGGTACATGTATGTTCCCCTAAGTCCAAGATACAGTGGCAGCAATGCAAAAAACAGAGAAAAACAGAATGAAATAAGATGGATGGACAAAAGATTTTTTAAATGAAAATAAAAAAACAGAACAATGAAAGCAGAAACCAAAGCAAAAAACTATTGAACAAACACACACAGATACACACACACACACACACACACACACACACACACACACACACACACACAAATAAACTGGAATAACAACAAATGAAGCAAAACTAAAAACAAACAAACAAAAACCCAGGAAATTTAACACACACACACACACACACACACACACACACACACACACACCTAGCACAAAATAAATGGAGAAGAAAAAAAGAAAGACCAGAAAAAAAGAAAAAAGAAAAGAAAATAATAGAAATTCAGATTGAACCCTCACACTTATATTCACACACACCTTAAACTATAAAAAAGGGGGGGAGAGAAAAAACAAACCAAAAAAATCCCCAAAAAACAAAAAACTAAATAAACTGAAAGATGAATGCTCAATCATTCATATACACACATAAACAGAAAACAAAAAAAAACAAAAGGAGAAAGAAAAAAGGATAAAAAGGGAGATGTAGATCATCTCTCACATACATATTCATGCACAAAAGAAAAAATATTTTTAAAAAATAGAAAAAACTAACAAAAAAGCATTAAAAAAATTTTAAATTAAAAAAAGACCCTGCCCTCTTGTGGCAGATTCCGTAATTGTTCCTCTTGTCTGCTTCTCTGCTATATCCTGCAGATCTTCTGCCTCTTTCACTCTCTCCCCAGTGTCCAGACCAGGAAAGGAGGAGAGGCAGTGAGGGGTGGGTGGGGCTGCAGTCCTCCCTTCCCACTCTTGTATGGCCAAGGGGATCCCCTCTGATGAGGAGGTGCAAGATTGCCTTTTCAATTGCAGGGGGTGCCCCAGGCCTGTCCTGGAACGGAGTTCTCTTATTTTTTTTTTCTTTTTTGAGTTGAAGTTTCACTCTGTCACCCAGACTGGAGTGCAGTGGCCACTCCCGGCCACCGCAGCCTCAACCTGCTGGGCTCCGGCGAGCCTTCCACCTCAGCCTTCTGAGTAGCCGGAATTACAGGCATGTGCTACCACGACCGACTGATTTTTTTTTATTATTATTGCAGAGATGAGGTCTCGCCACCCAGGTGGGTCTCAAACCCGCAGCCTCAGGCAATTCACTCACCTCAGTCTCCCAAAGGCGTGGGATTACAGGCTGAGCCACCAATTAAGACTGATATCCAGACTCCACCTGGGTTCATCTCTCTCAGTTGTGCCCCAACTGTGTGAGTCTAACATTCATAGGATTGCTGGAGAGAAGGGGGGTTGAGTCCAGTCCCGGACTCACCACTGATCTCTTTGGAGGTCTTCCTTGTCCTTTTCTGGCCACTCACTTTGTCCCACAGTTGAATCAGGATCGAGAGTGTGGTGCCTGAGACTCAGCACTTGTTCTTTCCCTCCAAAGTTTGTGCTTTCAGGATATTCCCTCTGGGTCACGATCAACCCCTGAGTAGTTGATCCACTTGTCACAGAGATTGCGTCTGTTGCTCCATGGTTAACAAGTCAGAGCATTTTCCTGCCCCATTTTAAAGATGGTGTTGGGGTGCCTCCTTCATCTTCTGCAGTGGGACTCTGCCACTGGGCTCCCTCAGCATTTCTTGCTGCTAGTGTATGACCAGGTGCTGAAGTGGTGAGGCAAAGCCGGGAGCCAGCAGTCTCCCACTACAGTGATGAGGCAGAACCTGGAGCTGGTAGTCTCTCCCCACTGCTCTTTGCCAGAAAACTTTTGTCAGTTAAAAAAAAAAAGGCACTCACTTCTGCAAACTTAGAAGCTCTAAGGACCGAGCAGTTGCAGCACCAGCAGCTTCACAGGGAGGACCCTGGTCACTTGCTCATGAGCCCCCATTTTGTCAGTGTCTCCCAGTATCTTCTTCCCAGGAAAAGTTTTGTTGATTTTTTAAAAATGGCTCTTGGCTTCTGTGTCCCATGAATCGCTACGGTCCAAGCCAAGCAGCTGCAGCACCAACCACTGCACCAAGAGAGCCCTGGCTGCTTTCTTCCAAGCCCTCATTCAGTCAGCCACTCACACTCCCACTCACTCACTGACACGTACAGAAAATTTTCCATACACTCACTCACACTGGAACTCACATAGTCTGACTGACTCGGCCCCCATCTCCCTGACTCTCCCAGATGTAGTGTGTTTCTATATTCATTTTTTTTTAACATGAAACTCATTCTGGTTCTGGCCACAGTACAGGCTTGAGCAAAACTTCTAACTTGAAGCAGCTTGTATGAAATTGGACACCCATTGGAAATTGAAAAGGGTAAATCACATGCTTTGTTGAATGAATGCATTTGTGTACTGGCAAAAATGAAAACCTGGGTCAAGAGAGAGACACGCTCATGGAGCAGCGCAATTTCTTTTTTTCATTTATTTTTATTTTAAAGATGTGGGATACAATTCAGGGTTAAGTGCATAACCTTTTGTATAAATGTTCATGATGCAGCTACCCTTGCTGATGAGGTATCCCCCCATCCCCTGCCACTACTGCCAATCCCCTGCCCCAGCAATTTTGCACTACTGACCATCCTTATCTTATAGTATTATGATAATTGTTCAAGGTCCACTTATGAATAAAAACAAGTGATACTCAGTTCTTTCTTCCTGTAATAGATCACTCAGTATTATAGACTCTAGGTCCATCAAGTACTGCAAAGTTCATAATTTTGTTCTTTATAGCTGTGTAATATTCTATTGTGTATATGTACCACATTTTTTTATCCAATCCTATTTCTTTTTTGTTATTATTATAAAGATGTGGGGTTCAATTCAGGGATAGGTATACAAACGTTGATTATGCAGGTTCCCTTATTGATGAGGTGTGCCCCTCCCTCCCCTAGCAGATTCCCTCAACTGCCACTCCAACACCCCCGCCAACAGTTTCCCACTACTGCCAATCCATTTCTTAAAATATCATGTTAATTGTTCAAGGTCCACTTATGAGTGAGAACATATGGTACTCTGTTCATTGTTTCTGTGATAGATCACTGAGTATGATCATCTCTAAATCCATCCAAGTTGCTGCAATGTCCATATGTTTGTCCTTCTTTATGGCTGCATAATATTCCATTGTGTATATGTACCACATTTTTTATCCAGTCCAGCTTCAATGGGCAGCATGGTTGTTTCCACATTTTTGCTATTATGAATAGAGCTGCAACAAACACACATGTGCAGGTATCTTTTTTGTAGAACGATTTCAGTTCCTTCGAGTAAATTCCCAACAGGGGAATTGCTGGGTCATATGGAAGGTCAATTTCTTTCAGAAATCACCACACCATCTTCCAAAGAGGCTGCACTAGTTTGAATTCCCACCAGCAGTGTAGAAGCATTCCTTTTTCTCCACATCCTCACAGGCATCTGTTGTTGTTTATTTTATTAATGATGGTCATTCTAACTGGAGTTAGGTGGTATCTCAATGTGGTTTTGATTTGCATTTCTCTGATGATTAGTGAGCACTTTTTCATGTATTTGTTGGTTGCCCATATATCTTCTTGTGAGAACTGTCTATACAAGTCTTTTGCCCACTTTTGAGCGGGACTGCTTGTTTTTTTCCTTTCATCACATTTGAGTTCCTTGTAGATCCTACATGTTAGGTCTTTGTCAGCTATACAGTTGGCAGATATTTTTTCTCATTTTGTGGGCTGTCTCCCTGCTCTCTTGATGGTTTCTTCTGTTTTGCAGAAGCTCGTTAGTTTGATGAGGTCCCACTTGTCTATTTTATTTCTTATGGTATGGGCACTTAGGGTTCTGAACAGGAATTGGTTGTCATTTCTAAATTCCATAAGGGTGTCTCCTGCATTTTCTAAGATTCTTATAGTATGAAGTGTTACATCTAGGTCTTAAATCTATTTAGAGTTAATTTTTGTGTATGGTGATAGGTAGGGGTCCTGTTTGAATCTTCTCCATGTGATCAGCCAGTTTTCCCAGCACCATTTACTGAACAGGTTCTCCTCTCACCAGTGGTTGTTGGTGGTGGCTTTGACAAAGATAAGTTGGTTGAGAAACTGAGACTTTGCTTCCAGAATCTCTATCATGTTCCATTGGTCTATATGCCTGTTCTTGTACCAACACCAGGCTGTTTTGATTCCTGTAGCCTTACAATAAAGTTTGAAGTCTGGAAGTGTGATATCTCCTGTTTTGTTTTGTTTTGTTTGCTAAAAATTGTATTGTCTACTCATAGTCATTTATGTTTCCATATGAATTTCTGTATTGTCATTTCCAGGTCTGAGAAGAATGATGTTGATAACTTAATGGGTATTGTGTTGAATCTGTAGATTGCCTTTGGTAGGATGGACATTTTAAAAATGTTGATTCTTCCTATCCATGAGCATGGAATATTTTTCCATTTGTTTGTGTCTTTTTGGATTTCGTTGAGCAGTGTTTTGTAGTTCTCATTGTAAATTTCTTTCACTTCTCTGGTTAGGGAGATGCTAAGGTATTTCTCTTTTTGTGTATGTGTGGCTATTGTGAATGGCGTTGTGCTTTAAATTTGGGTCTCTGCCTGCTTGTTGTTGGTGTATAGGAATGCAAGTGTCTTTTACACATTTATTTTGTACCCTGAGACTTTGCCAAAGTCCTTTATCAGTGCAAGCAGGTTTTTGACAGATTCTCTTGGATTTTCAAGGCATAGGATCTTGTCAACAGCAAAGAGAGATAACTTAACTTCCTCTTTTCCTATTTGGATACCCCTGATTTCCTTCTCTTATCTAATTGTTCTAGCTAGGACTTCCAACACAATGTTGAACAAGAGGGGTGAGAGTGGGCAGACTTGTCTTGTCCCAGTTTTCAGAAGAAATGTTCCCAGTTTCTGTACATTTAAGAATATGTTAGCTGTGGGTTTATCGTGGATGACACTTACTATTTTGAGGCATGTTCCTTCTATACCTAGGTGTTTGACGGTTTTATCAAGAAGAGATGCTGGATTTTATCAAAAGCTTTTTCTGTATCTAATGATACAATCATGTAGTTCTTGTTTTTACATCTGTTGATGTATTTAATTACATTTATGGTCCTGTGAATGTTGAACCAGCCTTGGGGATGAAACCCTGGGGATGAAGCCTGCTTGGTCATGGTGGATGATTTTTGAGATGCGTTTTTGGATCCAATTTGCTAGAATCTTGTTGAGGATTTTTGTATCTATGTTCATCAGGGATATTGGCCTGTAGTTCTCATTTCTGGTGGATCTTTACCCAGTTTGGGTATGAATGTGATGTTAGCTTTGTAAAATGATCTGGGGAGAATTCCATCTTTCTCAAATACATAGAATACTTTCAATAGGATTTGCATCTGCTCTTCCTTGAATGTTTTGTAGAATTCTGCTGGAGAGTCATCCATTCCAGGGCTTTTTTTCTGTAGGTAATTTTCATATGACAGAGTCAATTTCCTGGGTTGTTATTGGTCTATTTAGTGTCTCAATGTCTTCTTGTTTCAACCTGGTGAAGTTGTGTGACGTCAGAAAGTCCTTCAGTTTATTTAGGTTATCAAGTTTGTTTCCATATAGGTGTGCATAGTAATCTCTGATAATCTTTTGTAATTCTTTAGGGTCAGTTGTGATTTGATATTTTGTATTTTTTATTGTGTTTATTTGGGTTTTTTCTCTTCTTCTTGGTCATTCTGACTATAGGTCCATCAGTCTTGTTAATTATTTCAAATAACCAGTTTCTGGCTTTGTTGATGTTTTCTATGATATTTTTGTCTTCTATGTCCCATATTTGGACTCTTATTTTGGTGATTAGAATTCTTTTGCTAAAGTTAGGGTTTGGTGGTCTTCTCTTTCCAGCTCCCTTAGGTGATGTGTTACACTGTCAACTTGAGATCTTTCCATTTTCTTGGTGCGTGTTCACAGAGATATAAATTCCCCTCTTAGAACTGTTTTCATGGCATCCCAGAGGTTTTGGTAGGTGTTTCTTCCTTTTCATTTGTTTCCAGGAATCTTTTAATTTCCATTTTGATTTCAGTGTTGACCCAGTAGTTGTTCAGCATCATGCTGTTCAGTGTCCATATCTTTGTGGGCTTTGGGGAAATTTTGTTGGTGTTAATGTTTATTTTCATTCCACTGTTGTCAAAAAGGTGCATGGAAAAATTTCAACCTTATGGAATTTGTTTATGCTTGACTTATGCCCAAGGATGTGATCAGTCTTGGAGTACATTCCGTGTGGCTATGAGTAGAATGTATATTCTGTGGTTGTTGAGTGGAATAATCTGTAGGTATCTATTAAGTCCATTTGGTCAAGTGTCAAGTTTAGGTTCTGGATCTCCTTGTTGATTTTTGTCTTGATGATCTTTCTAGGACTGTTAGTGGGTATTCAAGTCTCCTGCTATAATAGTGTTACAGTCCATATCTTTTTTTAGTTTACTTTGTAGTTGCTTTATAAATGATGGTTGCTACTGTGTTAGATGCATATATGTTTAGGATGGATATTTCTTGCTGATGGATTGAACCTTTTATCATTATGTAGGATACTTTTGATTTTTTTAATTTTTGATAACTAAAAGGTTGTTTTGTCTGTAATTAAGATTGTGACTCCTGCTTACTCTTGTAATCCATTTGCCTGGAAACTTGCTTTCCATTTTTTAACTTTGAGTCTGTCTGTGCATCCCTTGTAATAAGATGAGTTTCCTGGATGCATCAAATAATTGGGTCATGGTTTCTTATCCATTTTGCCATTCTGTGTCTTTTCAGTGTTGCAGTTAGTCCATTCACATTCAGATTGATGATTGAAATGTGTTTGCTTATCCTTGTCATGGAGTTCTTATCAAGATTTTCTTGTTTGCTTATTTTATTTGGCTTTGGGGTTGATGTGTGTGTGTTTTTTCAAGTTTGTTGTTGCACTATATTCTCTGTTGATTCTGTGCTCTGTTGTTCTCTTGGGAAGTGTGTGGTCATTCTTTTTTTTCTTTCTTCTGTGCTCAATATCTTTTTATGTATCTCCTATAGAGTTGGTCTGGAAGCTACATAATCTCTTAGGGATTGGATGTCTGAGAGGATTTTAATTCTCCATCACTGCTGAAGCTGAGCTTGATTGAGTAGGAAATTCTTGGTTGAAATTTTTTATCTTTGAGGACTTTTAATATTGTATTCTAGTCTCTTCTTTCTTGTAGTGTTTCTGCCAATAGGTCTTCTGTATACTGATTGGTTTTCCCCAGTAGGTAGTCTGACCTTTCTCTCTTGCTGCCTTTAGGATTTTTCATTTGTGCCCACTTTGTGTAGGTGAATTACTATGTATCTTAGGGTTTGTCTTCTCATTTCATGTCTTGTGGGTGTTCTCTGTATCTCTTGTTCTTGACTGTTCACATCTCTGGAGAGATGGGGAAAGTTTTCTTGGATAACCTCCTAAATACTTTCCCCATGTTGTTCTCCATTTCCCTTTCTTCTTCTGGGATACCAATCAGGCATAAGTTCGGCCTCCTGATATAATTTCACATCTTTTATAGGCTTTGTTCTTTCTTCCTGCATCTTCTTTCTATGTTTTTTACAGATAGGGTTAATTCCATATTCTGGTCTTCAAGTTCTGAGATTTTTTCTATGGCTAGATTAATTCTACTTTCCATGCTTGTCATCTTGTTATTTATTTCCTGGATGAGATTTTTGTTGCCAAATCTTTGTTTCAAGTTCTTTCAGTGTTACATCTTGTCTTTCTTGAGTCTTATTCACTATTTTCATCCATTCCCTAATCCCTGTCATATTCTGGGGTCAGTCACTGGTGACTTCCATTGTTTGGGGGCCAAGGTCTGATTTTTTAGGAGTTTTGTCTTTGGTACACTTGAAATTGCCTGTGGTCTTCCTTTGGTTTTTCTTCATTTGGGACAGATCTTTTGTTTTTCTATTTAGTTCTGTTATTCAGTGTCAGTGAGAAATGTTGTCCCATCTGATGTTTGCTCGGCCTTCTATATTTTCCTGATCTGGGCTCTGGATTTGTTATATTTTGAAATAGGATAGTGTGTTGGAAGCTTTACTATCTCTTATAGTTTTTTAAAGTTGAATAAAGTAGGGGATGGTGTGCTAGTATTCAGAAGCAACTTGCAAATTGCAATGTTCACTGATTGTGCTATGTGTTCCCTGAGACCCACTCCCCACCACCACTCTATATGATGATGTAATGCAGAAACCAATGGAAAAGACAATTGAACACACACCCACCCAGACATGCACACACTTCCCAAAACAAACTAGAATAGCAACAAAGGGAAACAAAACAAAGAACAGAAAATCAAGAAAACTGAACACACACATGCACACACCTAGCACAAAGTGAATGGAGAAGAACAACAGAAAGACTGGGGGGGGAATGAATTTAGATTGAACCTTCACACATATATTGACACACACCTTAAACTATAAGGAATAAGAATTTTAAAAAAATAGAAGAACAAAAGAGCAAAAACAAACTAACAACAACAACAACAAAATCGAAAGATGAACACTCAATCATTCACATACACACTTAAACAAAAAACAACAAATAAAAGAAGAAAGAATCAGAAAAACAAAAGAAAAAAAGGGGAATGCAGATCAAACCCTCACATACATATTTATGCATAAAGAAAAAGTATTTTTAAAATAAATGAAGTAACAAACAGGCACAAAATTTTTTAAAAATTAAAAAAAAATAAAAATTAAAAAGAAACCTGCCCTCTTGTGGTAGGCTCTGTAATTGTTCCTGTAATCTGGTCTCTCCTGCAGAGTCTACATACCTTTCACTCTCTCCCCAATGTCCAGTGTAGGGAAAGAGGAGGGACAGTGGAGGTGGGTGGGACTGCAGTCCTCCCCTCCCTTTCTCATAAGGTCAGGGAGAACTCCTCTAGGGGGGATGTGCAGGATTGTCTCTTCCCCAGGTGTAAACTTGCAGGAGGTGCCCCAACCAGGCTTACTCTGGAATGGAGTTCTCCTATTGCAACTGACATTCAGGCTCTGCCTGGGTTTGTTCCTCTTAGTTGTGGCCCCGCTGTGTGGATCTGATATTCAGGGGATTGCTGGGGAGGAGGGGGTTTGGGTCAGCTCCGACTCACCACTGATCTCTTTGGAATCCTTCACATCCTTTTCTGGCCACACCCTTTGTGCCGTGGCTGGGTCAGGGTAGAGAGTGGAGCTCCTGGGACTCAGCACTTGTCAGGTCCCCCTCGAAGTTTGTGCTTTCAGGATATTCCCTCTCAGTCATGATCAACCCCTGAGTAGTTGATCTGCCAGTCACAGAGATCGGGCCTGTTGCTCTGTGGTGAGCAAGTCGGAGCACTTTCCTGCTCTGCCTTCAAGATGGTGGTGGCATGCATCTCTTGCCCTCATCCATAGGACTCTGCTTCTGGACTCTCTCCACAGCCCCTGCTGCCAGTGCCCAGCCAGGCACTGAAGTGGTGAGGCAAAGCCTAGAGCCAGCAGTCTCTCCTGCATCGGTGGTGAGGCAGAGCTTGGGGCAGTAGTCTCTCTCTGCCACTTCTTCACAAGAAAACTTTTGTCCATTTAAAAAAAATGGCACTCGACTGCTGTGACCTGGGAAGAGCCAGGGACCAAGCACTAGCTGTTGCACCAGGTCCCTAGCCACTTGCTCACAAGCCCCCACTTAGTCAGACTCTCCCAGCATTTTCTTTCCAGGAAGGGTTTTGTTGATTTAAAAAAATAATAATAGAGACTTCCGGCAAGATGGCGACAGGGCAGCCTGGTCTATGAAACCCTCTGCAAAGGAGAATGCAAAGGGTCTCTGGCTCTCTCCCCGGGGGCTGTGGATCCCAACATCAGCAGCCTGCTCTTCACATGGAGCTCGGCCATCGCCATGACTGGGGCATGGCAGCAGTCTGGACAGCCACTGCAGCTGCAGACACAGCAGCCACCAGTGCCACTGCAGCC
>NW_007253865.1:84595-87117 GCF_000164805.1 Carlito syrichta | reverse complement strand
TTTGAGTGGTGAACTGAGAGTGATCTGAACTGTCCTTCACAGCAGGCCAGGGGCAACTGAGCCTAACTGTGAACTAATTTACCAGCTTCAAAAGACAGCTAGAAATCAGAGCTGAAAGGACACTGGACTTAAACAAAAAGTCTGAGTGTGTTCGATTGGTTCTGTTAGTTTAATGACTTAATTCTATTCCTACTGTTTTGTTCCTTTTTTTCCTTTTCCTCTTCCTTTTCTTTTCTTTTCTCCTCTATGTAAACCATATCTTTGTATAGAGGAACAGCACACCAATAATGTAGTTGGTTAGCTTGTATGTTAGCATCATTGTATGTTTTATTTTTTTTTTTGTATGGGAGTTGGTTAGTCTGTAGCTGTGGTCTATTGTTTTTATCTGTTTCAGTTTAGGTCTCTCTCTCCATTTGTTGGTACACTCATCTGTTTTCCCCCTTACTCCTCTCTCTCTCCATCCCCTTCTTCCCCCCAGTCTGCTCCATTCTCTTCCCTCTGCTAACCACATTTTATTTCAGGGAGTAAACCTACAGCCCCACTGCATGGACAGATTCCAAGGCAGTGGGAAGTAGGTTCCAGATTATCCATACACCTGTTGGTGAATACCAGGACCTGCAGATAGATTTTGAATCACAGCTCCCCCCTTAAGTAAATCTCAAAACTGCAAAAAGGACCACTCCCAACCTACAGTGCAACACCAGAACTGAACAAAGTAAGAGGGCATACATAAAGAATAGGAGATTGAACAAACAGAAGTAAAAGCAATCCATCTACCCTGAATAACAGAATTAAAGAACACAGTGATGTGGAGGGAAGGAAAAAGTAGGAAGGGAAAAAAACGCACAAATGAAGAAAAACCAGAAGAAGAAAATAGGTCTCACACAGACCCCTGGGAGATCAGACACTGAGAAAACAGATTCTGGAACACAAACAATGAAGAGCCCCCAGAATGACTGTCACATGCAACAAACCCAGACATCAAGACATTAATAGAGAGATTTTTAAAAATGAGGAGAGACAAGAGGAAAATAGGAAGGAGCTAATGTCAGAAATGACAGCAGTAAAGAATACTGTGATGGAAATAAATAGCAAACTAATAAGCTTGGAAAGCAGAATTAGCCAAGCAGAAGAAAGAATCTCAGAGCTTGAAGACCAAAACACAGAACTAACCCAAACTGTCAAAAGCATAGAAAAGAAGCTCAAAAAGGCAGAACAAAACCTTCAAGAGATGAATGATCACTTCAAGAGATTGAACCTAAGAGTAATTGGCTTCCTGAGGCAGAGAGAGAAACAGAGGCCATACTGGAACAAACATTTCATGAAATCATTCAAGAACTTCCCTCATCTCATCAAGGATGAAAAAATTCAAACACAAGAGATTCAAAGAACAAATGAGAAGACCAACTCCCAGACATATAATAATTCCCCTAAACAAATTAGGTATAAAAGAAAAAATCCTAAAGTCTGCAAGAGAAAAAGGTCAGACTACGTACCAGGGAAGAACAATTAGAATAGCAGCAGATTTATCTACAGAAACCCTCCAGGCTAGGAGAGCTTGGAGCCCTATCTTCAAAATTCTAAAAGATAAACAATTTCAACCGAGAATAACCTTCCCAGCCAAGCTAAGCTTCACCATGAGGGAGAATTAAAATCTTTCCCAGATATCTAATCCCTAAGAACCTATGCTGCCACAAGACCACCTCTAAAAGAAACACTTAAGAAAGTATTGAACACAGAAGAAAAGGAAAAAGAACAGCAATGTTCTTCACAAGAGTACAGGCAAAAGATAAAAACAAACATGATCCAACTCTAAAAACAAAAGAAAGACAACACACAAACAGGAAGAAGAATAACTCTGTAATAACATTATGATAGGGATCAACTCTCACATTTCAATAATTAGTTTGAATGTGAATGGACTAAATGCACCACTGAAAAGACATAGAATGGCAAAATGGATAAAATATCACCAGGCAACAATCTATTGCCTTCAAGAGACTCACCTCACTAGAAAGGATACTCACAGACTCAAAGTAAAAGGATGGGAAACAAATTTTCAGACGAATGGAACACAAAAGAAAGGTGGAGTTGCGATCTTAATCTCAAACAAAATACCCTTTAAGCTATCAAAAATCAAAAAAGATACAGAAGGCCACTACATAATGATAAAATGTTCAATCCATCAACAAGAAATATCCATCCTAACCATATATGCACCAAACATAGGAGCACCAACTTTCATAAAGCAGCTCCTAGGTAAACTAAAAAAAGATATCGACTCCAATACCATCATAACTGGGGACTATAATACCCCACTCACAACCCTAGACAGACCATCAGGACAAAATATCAGCAATGAGATACGAAACATCAAGGTGACTCTTGATCAAATAGACTTAATTGATACGTACAGAACCCTCCATCCAAAGGCCACAGAATACACATTCTACTCATCACTGCATGGAACGTACTCTAAGATTGACCACATACTTGGCCATAAATCAAACATAAGCAAATTT
>NW_007253865.1:83453-84575 GCF_000164805.1 Carlito syrichta | reverse complement strand
AGTTCCCCCCAAAAACCACAAAGACATGGACACTAAACAGCATGATGCTAAACAACCCCTGGGTCAATGATGAAATCAAAACAGAGATTAAAAGGTACCTGGAAACAAATGAAAAAACAAGAAACATCTTACCAAAATCTCTGGGATGTCATGAAAGCTATAGTAAGAGGGGAATTTATATCCCTACAAACGCACATGAAGAAAATGGAAGGATCACAAATTAACAGCATAAGAAGCCACCTAAAAAAGCTGGAAAAGCAAGACCACAAAAACACTAATTTCAGCAGAAGAATCCAGATCACCAAAATAAAAGCCCAAATCCAGGACATAGAAGACAAAAAGATAGTACAAAAAAATCAATGAAGCAAAAAGCTGGTTCATCAAAAGGATAAACAAGATTGATGGTCCACTAGCTAGACTGACCAAGAAAAAGAGAGAAAAATACCCAAATAAGCACAATCAGAAACACAAAAGATGAAGTCACATCTGATCCTGAAGAAATACAAAAGATCATTAGAGACTACTATGTACACTTGTATGGAAACAAACTTGAAAGCCTTTTGGAAATGGAGGACTTTCTGTCATCACACAAACTGCCTAGGTTGAAACAAGAAGAAATTGAGACCCTAAATAGATGAATAACAATCAAGGAAATTGACTATGTAATAAGAAAACTACCTACAAAAAAAGCCCTGAACCAGATGGCTTTCCAGAAGAATTCTTTTTTCTTTTTTCTTTTTTTGAGTTGGAGTCTCACTCTGTCTCCCAGACTGGAGTGCAGTGGCCACTCCCAGCCACCGCAGCCTCAACCTGCTGGGCTCCAGTGATCCATCTGCCTCAGCCTCTCAGCCTTCCAAGTAGCTGGAACTACAGGAGTGTGCTACCACGCCAGGCTAATTTTTGATTTATTGTGGAGATTGGGTCTCGCCAAGCTGCCCAAGCGGGTCTCGAACCCGCGGGCTCAGGCTATCCATTCACCTCAGCCTCCCAAAGGCACAGGATTACAGGCTGAGCCACCAAGCCTGGCTTCCAGCAGAATTCTACAAGACATTTAAGGAGGAGCTTATACCAATCCTACTGAAGGTATTCCAGGTGATTGAGAAAGACGGAACTCTCCCCAAA
>NW_007253865.1:82514-83296 GCF_000164805.1 Carlito syrichta | reverse complement strand
TTGGATGAACATAGATGCTAAAATTCTCAACAAGATCCTAGCAAACTGGATTCAACAACACATCTCAAAAATTAGCCATCATGACCAAGTGGGCTTCATCCCTGGGATGCAAGGCTGGTTCAACATTCATAAAACCATAAATGTAATTAAATACATCAACAGATGTCAAAACAAAAATCACATGATTATATCATTAAATGCAGAAAAAGCTTTTGATAAAATCCAGCACCCCTTCTTGATAAAAACCCTCGAACAGCTAGGCATACAGGGAACATACCTCAAAAGAGTAAAAGCCATCTACAAGAAACCCACAGCCAGCATACTCCTAAATGGACAAAAACTGGAACCATTTCCCTGAGAAAGGATGCCCACTCTCACCCCTCCTGTTCAATATAGTATTGGAAGTCTTGGCTAGAGCAATCAGAGAAGAGAAGGTAATCAGGGGTATTCAAATAGGAAAAGAGTAAGTCAAGCTATCTCTCTTTGCAGATGACATGATCATGTACCTTGAAAACCCAAGAGAATCTGTCAAAAACCTCCTTACACTGATAAAGGACTTTGGCAAAGTCTCAGGATATAAAATAAATGTGCAAAAGACAATGGCATTTCTTTATACCAATAATAAACAGACAGAACCCCAAAGAAAAAGCACAATTCCATTCACAACAGCCACAAAAAAAATGAAATACCTTGGCATCTTCCTAACTAGAAACATGAAAAACCTTTACAATGAAAACTACAAAACACTGCTCAAAGAAATCAAAGATGACACAAAGAAGTGG
>NW_007253865.1:0-82360 GCF_000164805.1 Carlito syrichta | reverse complement strand
AAAACAACAAAGCAGGTGGTATCACATTACCAGACTTCAAACTTTACTATAAAGCTACAATCATAAAAATAGCTTGTTATTGTTACAGGAACAGACATATAGACCAGTGGAATAGAATTGAGATTCCAGAAGCAAAACTTCAATTTCCCAACCAACTCATCTTCGACAAAGCCTCCACCACCTATCACTGGGGAGAGGAGAACCTATTCAGTAAATGGTGCTGGGAAAACTGGCTGACCACATGCAGAAGATTGAAACAGGACCCCTATCTATCCCCATACACAAAAATTAACTCTAAATGGATCAGAGACCTAAATGTAAAACCTCAAACCATAAGAATCTTAGAAAATGAAGGACATACCCTCATGGAAATTGGAACTGGCATCCAATTCCTGAACAAAATCCGAAACCCACAGGCCATAAGAGAGAAGATAGATAAGTGGGACTTCATTAAACTGACAAGCTTCTGCAAAGCCAAAGAAAGCATCAAGAGAGCAGGGAGACAGCCTACAGACTGGGAAAAAGTATTTGCCAACACCAGGTCTGACAAAGGCTTAACATCTTGGATCTACAAGGAACTCAAACATGCTGAAATGAAAAAAACAAACAACCCCATTATAAAATGGGCAAAAGATATGAACAGACACTTCTCAAAGGAAGACATCTGAGCAGCCAACAGACACATGAAAAAGTATGCAACCTCACTAATCATCAGGGAGATGTTAATCAAAACTACACTGAGATATCACCTAACTCCAGTCAGAATGGCAATTATCAATAACTCAAAAACTAACAGTTGCTGGAGAGGGTGTGGCAAAAAGGGAACATTTCTACACCGTTGGTGGGAGTGCAAGTTAGTGCAACCTCTGTGGGAAACAGTATGGCGACTCCTAAAAGCTCTAAATATTGACGTCCCATATGACCCTGCAATCCCCCTACTGGGAATATACCTTGAAGAACTCAAATCACTCTATAAAAAAGATACCTGCACATGAATGTTTATCACAGCATTGTTCACAATAGCATGAACCTGGAAGCAACCATGCTGCCCATCAGAAGAGGACTGGATTTTTAAAATGTGGCACATATATACAATGGAATACTACGCAGCCATAAAAAAGAACAAAATCATGAATTTCGCAGCAACCTGGATGGAACTAGAGTCTATAATACTGAGTGATCTCTCACAGAAACAAAGGTCTGAATATCACATGTTCTCACTCATATAGTGGACCTTGAACCTCCAACGTAATACTATAAGAAAATGACTGACACTGGTGGGAAAATATGGTGGGGGAGGGGAAGGGAGATGGGTTTAACAGTAGTAAATATCTGTCTGGGGATGGGGAGACACCTCTTATCAACAAGGGTGCCTGAATGAAGCTTATTTGTATACCTAACCCTTAACTGTACCCCATAATATCATAATAAAAAATATTGATAAAAATGAAAATAATAATAATAATAAAATGGCGCTTGGCTTCTGTGTCCTGGGAATTGCTAGGGTCCAAGCCCAACAGTTGCAGCACCAGCCACTGGCCACCAGCTTCCTAGCCCTCAGTCAGTCACTCACATGTCCACTACTCACCAGCACATACACAAAATTTTCCATACACTTATTCACTCACATCAGGACTTGCATAGTCTGACTGGCTCGGTCACATCTTCCCTGTCCAGTCCTCTTTCAATGGGCAGCATGATTGGTTCCATGTTTTTGCTATTATGAACAAGAGGAATGCAATTTCTTTACATGTTTTCTTTTTTTTTTTTTACTTCTGTTAAGTCATGTCTGTGTGCTTTAGTTCTGTGTATCATGACTCTCTTGTCTAAGGTATTTATGGGGGTGCAAGGAGAGATCAGATATGATGCCAGGATTACTTACTAAATTATAGAGGCTTAGATCTCAAGAAGTCCTAGAAATTACCCGTGGTTTCACAACAGTCTGACCAGTGCTGTCCAAGATTAAATTCAAACAGTCCCATGGCAAAATAAGAAAAATAAGGATGTTTATGTGTAAGCATCCATGTGTGTGCATGTGCAGTATGTTCACCAACTCTTGTTTCTTGTAAAGAACTATTTTATTATACTAAAATACTTATGAAGTGCAAATTGTGGCAGAGGTGTGTGTGTGTGTGTGTGTGTGTGTGTGTGTGTGTATTTTAACATCTTCACTTGGCAAAGTAAAATGCTGGAAACATTCTGTATTCCCTATCACATCCCTACCACATTTTTAAAATGTTACTGGTACAGTGCATGTAATCTGAAAATTCTACTTTCCACGCTCCCAAAATCACCTTGTCTAACTAAAAGCCTACTATGCTAATAAGAAAATCTAAACAGACAATTTGGGAAAGAGCCTCCTTTACAAGTTAGCAGGAAAAAACTGTGTGAAATTCCTCCTCTTCTCCCCTCCCTATTCCTATTTTCTTCTCCCACAAAGATTCACAATCTTCCTGAACCTTGAATCGTTTCCTTTACAGAAGGTCTAGGCATGACAGCTCCTCCTTCACATTCCTGAAATCTGCGGCAGTTTTTTGTAAGTGGGTAGAAGTCTATGGCCTTCCTGTAGAATCAGCAGAGAGGCAATTGTTAAATGGCACCCAGTCTCCTGGGATGAAGAAGAGCATGGCATATCTAGAGCTACTTCAAAGTCAGGCTCAGTCGGTATCAAAAGTGCAATCCTGGATGGTTTTGTGGTCCTTGGAGGACATTGATGTTAGAGATCATCTCTCTCTCTCTCTCTCTCTCTCTCTCTCTCTCTCTCTCTCTCTCTCTCTCTCTCTCTCTCTTTTGTTTTTACCTATACTGAGCATGTTTACCATAAGACAGCATTCAAGAGCACTCTCTCTGTGCTATTGATATGGGGCCAGAGGGCAAGAAAAGAAAATTAGAAGATCTTTTTACCTTGGTTCAATATCTACTGAGAACCAGTTGACCAACATATATATCTTTGATTCATTTATTGAAAACATTTTCAAAGATGACAAGGATCCAAATAAACAAATTATAGATAAACTAGTAAAAGTAAATGGCAGATGATACACTCACTCTCCAATGTAAATTATTAGTCATTGTCCTTCCTGCAATTCAAAGATGACCTTGTGGAAGGGTGTTTACCACAAGGTACAAGTATGACCAATCAAATGTTCTTTCTACATGGTGCTCCAGAAAGGCAGTTTGTCGTTTTGTATATGATGGCACTGAAGATTCAATCTGCACAGTGTGTTCTCTCTGTTTTGGGACACCATCCTTCCCAGGGTGTCATTCATTTATTTAGCAATTATTTATTAAGGAACTACTATGTGCCACTATATGGTAATGCAATGATGCACGAGACACAGCCCTTGCCCTTGAAAATATTTATCTCCTTACAATTTATTACATTTCTACCATACATTAGGTTTGTGAATTTAAATGTGTCCCCCAAAATGTATGTGAGGAAGCCCTCACCCTCACTGTGACTGTACTTAGAGAGAAGGGGTCATGTTGCCTAGTATACAACAGATGCTCAATAAATTTTAAGTAGACTAATAATCTCAAGACCAGGACTGTGCCTCATGCATCTTCGTAGTACCATGTAGTAGAATAGTAGTTATTTAATAAATAATTCCTAAATAAAAGACTGACACACTGAGAAGGCTAGTGTGCTCAAAACAGAAATAACACATTGCATAGTTTGTGCGTACAGTGTTCAGAGAACATAGTGTGATGGAAGCCAACCCAATTCAAGAAAAGGGCTTCAGCATGATCCTACCTTGATGACACTTTACGGTTTCTATCACCTGTTCTTGGACTCCCCAGTCTCTGGAACTATCAGGAAAAAAAAAATCTGTTGTTTAAGTTATCCTGTCCATGGAATTTTTTTATAGCAGTTGTAGCAAACTAAGACACTAGGCAATGTGACAGGTGATTTACACACTCAGTATGCTCCAAGGTACTGTCACTTATCTTGTTTAAAACTGTGCTTTAATATGTGTCCTCACACATGAAATTCAGACTGGTTCTAGTTTGGGTTTGTTTTGTTTTGTTTTTCTACAGGTCCCTTTCATGTATCTTTTCTGGTGACTGGCATCTCTCCATAAACCCATCCATAGAGAACCCAGTGTTCTCGAGCTTCTGTCTGATTGCACTAAAGATTTTCCTAAGGTCACTCTTCTGAGATAAAATTATTCTCTCTTCATTCTCCCTCCCACCAAGGCCTCCATTCAGAGAGTAATGTAAACAGATATACCAGTGACATAGAGATGTCCTTAAACAAAAACTGTTATTTCTCATTTGAAGATTATGAGTATACTACTCAAAGTGTGTAGTCTGAAGACCAACAGCATTGGCCTCACTAAGTGTCCTGTTAGAAATGCAGAATCTCAGGCCCTTCTTCAGACTGATTTGTACATGAAGCAGAATTCAAGGAGCTCAACTTTACTCACAGTTTAAATAATTTGTCAGACGTGTGTCTATGAACCAGATGGCACCTTGATGGGACCATTTTATTACCCTTAAAATGGAAACAACCATTCAAATAATCTTCCATTCCACTTTGCCCTTTCCAGTCATCTTGAAATGCTTCTGTGAAGTTCATTCTCCTTACTCAGTGCTGCCGTGCTCACACGTGGTGTCTTCTGCCTCTTTTCAGGAACAGGACAACACAAACACAATCTCCTAACCAATCTGCATGGGGCTCTCTCCATATATTCTACAACATATGTCCTCACTCTGTTTAAAGAGGCTTTCATTTCCTTCCTCACTGGAGATCAAGGCCTGCTGCTATGTTGTCTCTTAAATCCCAAAGCTTCTGGTCATCAATTGTCCCTCTTTTCCACTTTACTCAGGCTTTTTCTCAAATCAACTCCAGCAGAAAACTCTTCACAAAGCAAGAAGAGCTAAGGCTTTCAATCCTTTGGGACTTTTCTCAATTAGATTTAAACTGAAGCATATTCATGTGTGCACACACACAACCAATTAAGAAAAAAAAAAAAAAAAAAGATACTAAAGCCACAAAGAAATAAAAAGAAAGTAGAAAAACTATAACAAAGAAATAATATGTGCTTTACAGAGCACTAAAGACAAATATCCTGAGGCAGTATAATCTAATGGTTACTTAATGTGGGATACCAGAGGTGGACTACCTGAATTCAATTCTTAATACACCACAGAATAATCATGAAAAAATATTAACTCCCAAAAGTATTCTGTCTCCTTAAGACTGGGAGTGTCTTGTATCATATTTGGCCATTGGAACACTCTAAGATGCAATTGGTTTTCCTTGCTAATATCAAAGTTGATTCTGCTCCAAGAATATGAGAGTATTACCATGCCAAGAGAATGACAGTATTATAGTAAAGTACTAAAGCACAGTGGCTTAGAGTGTGGACCCGAATCTCAGTTCTGCTATTTACCAGCCATGTAACTCAGAACAAGCTACTTAACCTCACTGTTTAGTTTTCTCACTGGCAAAAAAATTTTTATAGAGTTTTTACAATGATTAAATAAGCTTTTCTGTGTAAAATACTTAAAGTTAAACAAAATAATGCCCAAAATGTTAGTTATTAGTTTACTATTATAGTCTATTGAGTAAGAAATTTTCCTTTAAAGTCTTTCACTTCCCACAGCAATCACTAAGCCCAATGAGGAAAAAATGTGACCTTATATGCAACTCTTCTCTGTGGTAGTCAACCTGGCCATTATTGTTCAATGGGTTCCTTGTGCCTTAAAGAAATAAAAGACATTAGGTAATACTGATAAAAATTATAGATAAGTAAATTCACTTATTCAGTCAATAAATGCAAATTATTTCCTGGGTGCCTGTCAGGTGCCGTGTATTGTGTCTTCATAGAGCTAGCAGTATAGCAGTGGAAATGAGCACAAACCAGTAAACTCAAAAATAAACAGAACTTCACACTATGGTAAGTGCTCTGAAGAAGAAAATATTCTGTTTTTTGCAGGGAATCATCAGGAGGACCTACTTGGGAATTGGGTTACAGTGGCAATAGAAAAATCTAGGGAAAAAAACCTTTTTTGTACTTAATAATAACACATTTCCCAATGTGTTTTAAAAGAACACAAGTTCCATGTGGTAAAATTCTTCCCAGTGAAATTATTTTAAATTCCTCTTGAAACTTCACAATTCATGTGGTATTATTAAATTTAGATCCTGGAAGGATCTGTAGTAAAGAAAACTGTTTCAATTTAAAAACTTCGTTTTTTTGTTGTGTTCACTCTTTTATTCTCAGCACTTAGAAAGTGCTAAGTATATTAGAGTAATTTAGTAAACATGTATTGAATAAATTAATGTTAAAATGAATAAATGATCAAGCAAATCATAGAACAATTTTTACACAATATCTATTAAATCCCCTAGAACAAATGCCCTGGGATTATTCTAGACTAGGGGGTCATCAAGGAAACACCATAATGGAGGGAAAACAAAGATTCAATCCTCACCACAATTTATGTACTTCTAGAGCTAATCGAGTAGGAGGACACAGGGCCATGAGTGAATCTAGAGTTAAAGACTTCCTCTTCCTTCTGTTTTGATGTTGTACAGGGATATTGCAGAATCTCTGTGCTTGGTATTTAGAAATTTTCTGTGTGTACCTCCCCCACCCCCAGTCTTTATCCAGTTTTTATGTTTTCCTTATGCTACCTGGTGTCATTTTTCATGTTGATGATTGACTTCATTTAAAACATCTTTGACAGCTATTGTTAGGTCTTCATTCAGGGTTGGGTGAAGTTGAGAGTTTTTTTCTCAAAAGTTCAAATTGTCATATATTAAATCTGGGTTTCAAGAAGTCTGGACCATATCAGACCCAGATCCAATCCATCATGCGTTGAAGAGTACAACGTGCTGGTGCCATCCTGTTGCCAGATAACTGTGGCTTTGAGACCTTCATCACTCAGCTGTAGAACAAACCACATTCAGAAGTTTGTTTGAATGAGTAGTATGGTTGACACTTCCTTCCAAAAATATGGCCCTTCTGTAGAGACAAAAAGCAGATTAGTGGTTTCCAGGGACTAAAGAGAGAGGGCAATGGAAAATGACTGTTGATAGACATAGAGTCTCCTTTGGGGACCGATGGAAAATATTTTGGAACTAGATGTAGATGGTAGTTACACAACACTGTGAATGAACTTCATGCCACTGAATTGTGCACGTTAAAATAGTTAATTTTGTTATAAAAATTTCACCTTAGTAAAAAAAAATACATGGCCTTGTGAAATCTGAAATTTCAGTTCTTAACATGGCATGAAGCAGAGAATGCTCCATTAACAGAGGTTATCATTTCATGTATCTAAGATTTTGAAGATGTTCTGAACTCACTCTGTTCCTCTTCATTGTCAAGAAGGAAGATGGAAAACTATCTTTGTTAGCACAAAGAAGAACTGTGGCCACTAGGCATTTGTCATCAGGACTTTGATACTCACTTGAGATATATGAATATATTTTTTCAAAGTTTCTGGGTCTTGGGATGAAACCATAGTGTGAAGACAGTGGTATAACATGAAGAAAGACTAATTGCAAGATCCAGTATTGGTTTTTAAATATTTCTGTGAGTCTGGAACTAAAATGTGTATAGGTAATAGAAATAGAAGAGGAATTACCAGGGTGGGAAAAAATACAGCTGTGGGGAAGGAAAAAAGGGAGAAATGATTATTTGTTTAAACACATATATTAATCATGGTTCAGATGCAATTCAAGGTAGCAAGCCACAGCTGTGAAGGGAAGGGTAAAGGGAGCACATGATTATTTTTTTAAATGCATTTACATCAAATCGTTACTAAAAATGGAGAACAAGATGAGGAATTTGCAGCTGAGAGAAGGGCAAAGGGAACTTAGTCCCTATCCTTTGAAATGAAAGTGTTAAATGAGTCTCCAGCTGGGTCAAAGGGGGCATCTTCAGCAGCTGGAAGTGGGAGAACCACTGAAGAATGCTAGTTTGTCTCCCCGTCACTTTAAAATGTGCTCCTTCCATCTCAGTGTAGAAGCCTCTTGCAAAATAGAAAACATAGGAAAATGGGAGAAAATCAGCTTTCTAGCTGGGCTACTTTGATTTCTCAGCTTTAAGAAACTTCATCGATTGTATAACGCTTTTTCAAAAATGTCTCTGAGAGGAGAAGCACCAATGTACTAACACTATGATTTTATCCTGATGCCCATTCTTGACATTCTTTGGATGTTAGGAAATTTCTTCAGGGCAAAGGCTATTAACCTCCCATGTTAATTTGTGTGTTCCAGAACCTTGCACAATATCTGGCACAATTATAAATGGATGATAGATGGACAGCTGAATGGATGAAGAGATGGACGGACAATGCTCTCAAGAAACCCAGGCTAAATAGCAACCAAAAAAGGGACATGGACCTAGGAAGAAAATAAATGAGCAAACAAATCATGGAACCATTTTTACATTATCTGTTAAATGCTCTAGAACTAAAGTCCTGATTTTATTCTAGACTCGGGGTCATCAAGGAAACACTGTAATGGAAGGAAAACAAAGGCCCAATCCTCACAATATATTCACTTAAAATTAAAAACAGAAAGAAAGATTTCTGTTTAGAACTCTAGAGTCAGTTTAGGAAGCTTCATAGACAGAATAAGGACGAGGAAACATATACATTAACTTGGGTACCCCTTCTTGGAAAGGTAAAGTAGAGCCAAAGGAAAATACATCAGAAGAAGATAATAAGAGAAGGCAGCTCATGGAATCACTTGGAAAGAAAATCTGCACTACATCTCAAATTATTCCACCTTCTGTAGAATGTTGGCTTTATCATACCACTTGTTAAATGATGCTGGATGATCGGCAAAAGTACTGACTTTGGGAGACTCACAGAACTGATTTCAAATATTGGTTCTGCCAATTGCTGATTGTGTGACTATTTGAATAAAGAGTTTTGTCTTTCTGAATCTCAAGTTTCTTATCTATAAAATTGTGACTGATAATAGTAGCCTTGCAATATTGTTGTGAAAATTAAACCAAATAGTAATAAATAAAGTGCCTGGCATTGAGGGATATTTTTTTTTAAATATTGATTGTCTCTCAACTAGGAATAGTAGCGTGCTAAAGCCAGGTTGTTCCAGCTCTTGAGTTCTGTGTTACCAAGTCGATAGCCTGAAATTGGCAATAGTAGGAGTATTTACATCATAGAAACTTGCAAACACAATGATCAGGACTTTTATTTTTGAAAATCTATTTGTTAAACATTTGACAACATGCCACTGACTAACATGATGGAAAGAATTCTGACTTGGGAGTCAGGAGAACTAAGTGCTAATCTAAGTTTCTCAGAGTACAGGCTATATGACTTTGAATAATTCACTTCACACTCTGAGTCTAAAGTTTCCTCAACTATGAAATGAAAGAGTTGTAATATAGAGTTGCTAATTGGATAATGCTCCCATTATAAACTAGAAACACTAAATAAGATAAATGCATTATAAATATCTGTATTTATAGATACAAAAATATAGTATACACAAATAGACATTTTAAAACATCAAATATTTAACAAGAAAGTAAGGAATTACTAGAACAAATCTGAAGGGAAAAATGGAACAAATGCAGTACGTGGGAAAGAAGTTATTTTTGTCTTGAGGACATTTGCCAATTCCAACAAATTTGAATTTTTATTTTACTGGCCTCACTTGGCATGTGGCGGGTAGAAATTTAAAAGCCTAGACCTATATAATGTGAGATATGTAATAGGAGAATCTCTTCATGGCAAACTATAACTTTAAAATAAAACTACTCTCTTATGTTCTTACAATCTGCTTTCTGTGAATTTCAAGAAATCTGAAACCTTGATCTTGGAGGTTGGCCTTGATCTTGACCCTGGTCTTTAGTGTCTTCCTGTGCCTGAGAAAAGAAAATGAAATTCCTTCACTTTAGGCATCAAGTGATTCCTACAGATAAATTTTTCAAAGAAGATAAACATGTTATAGTCAAAAATAGCCAGGCATTTAAGAAAAGAAGTCACCATAGATGAATAACAGCACAAATGACAAGCAACAGAAAACAGAATCACAAAAGCTTAGGGTAATAGAATTAGATGAAAGATCAGGTTTAAAGCAACCACACCTAAAAGATAAGCCTAGAGACATATGCATGGAATAAGGAAACTATAAAAAGTAACATAGTTGGGTATCTAAAAAAAGAACTAAATAGAGCACTTAGAACTAAAAAAATAGAGTAATCAAAATCGTAAACAAAGAACTTAAGTTATAAAAGGTCAGTCTAAGGGTCAAGTGTAGACTAAACATATATGGGAGATTTTGAAGATTTGACCCAGTGTCTAAATAAAATTTGAAGCCATATTTTAAAAATAGGAAGATTTCACATAAAATTAAAATTTGAGTTTCTCTTATAAATTGAGATTTGATAACACTGGGTCAAATCACTCAAGACAGTGGTCTACTGGGGCTGATTATTGGCTGTCCTATAAGATGGAGCAGCTCTCTCATTTTTACAGTCCCCACTCCTTCTATTTCCCCATCACCGAGACTGGGTAAGTTGTCATTTGTCATGGGGTTGGCAAACTCTTTTTGTAAAGGGTCATATATTTTGTGCTTTGTGGGCCACCATCTCTGTCACAAGTACGCAACTCTGTCATTTATAGCTGAAAGAAGCCACAGACAATACACAAATACTTGTGTTGCTATGTTATAATAAAACTTCATTTACAGAATCTGGCAGTGGAATAAATTTGGCATTGGGCTATAGTTTGCTGACCTCTGCTATAGATCTTTTCACTTGCAACTACTGTTTTTCTCAGAGAAATATTTCTTCGTACTCATGTCACTGTCAACAGTGGTAGAAAAGAAAGTATATATACTAGGATTTGTGCTTCAAGAACAATGAGCAAGATAAAAAAATTGGTCTACTTTGTTCATTTGAATTACCTCTCTGGCCTCTGTAGGTCTTTATATTTGTGAAACCAAGACTAAATAATCTCTGTAATTCCTTCCAACTCCATAAATTTATTGTCTGATGATGTTTACCAGTGTAGCCAGAATTCAAAACTCCTGGGCACTGTGTCCTCCTTGTTTCTCTTATCAACTACTGGCCCTCCCTAAAGTCATATGTTTTGAGGTTATAACAGATACGGAAGACAGGCATTTATGAAAGGCAAAAGCCTTTTCCCCATATGCAGAAGTAACTGATAAGAATAAAAATGTTCATTTCTCCTACTTGTGTTTCCTCCAGTACCATCTAGTTTGTATAAGATTTTTGCTTACAAACTACAAAACAGAGAGAAATATAGAGATGAAACCTACTCAAGTTCTTTGAATTTCAAGTAATTTTTTAAAGTATTAATACTCAAAGGCAAATTAGATTAATTTTATAGTTTAAAACCAATTTCCAATCTGAAAGTTTACCATAGGCAGGATTTTTATTTAAGTTATTCTGTCTTTGCCCTTTTCCTTGACTTAAATCATAGTGAAAACTTTTATTGTCTTATTAACAAAATCATAGTCTCAATAAAATGAATACAAAAAAGAAATAAACCAGATTTTCTCTATGACTATATTTTTGAGTTCATTCTGAAAGATGATTTCATGTATACAATCCCTTTCTAGATGGAGACCTTGTGTTTACTTCAGGCTCTGAGTCTTTTGGATAAAGTACAATAAAAATAATCTAATCTCAGATTCTTCTCTAGGGTAAACTGGATTATAATAGTAATATATTTTGTCAATTCTAAGAGGTATATTTTCTTCATATTTTAATATCTACAAAATTGGGATTATTCTTACTGTTATCTAGTTGATGGTTATGATGAAATTGTTACTGTAGACTTAGAACAAGCTTAGTTGTTCATCTTGATGAAATCACTGAATGATGACAACGCCTCAATAGTTTAGTTAATAAACCATTTAAGAACTATTTGTAGAAGAAATATGAGTTGTTGTCTGAAAGTCTATTGTTGACACCCCATAGTCAGATCAAAACATTTTCATCATCAAAACTTGCAAAACAAGCATCAGTGACTGGAAGAAATTCCTAGAGGTTGTACCATTTTAACAAATACTGCATAATTAATGCTCCCAATGATACAACAGATGATATTGTGTGGAAAAAACATAGATGTCAATAACTATGAATCAAAAAAATTATTCAAGACAGGACTTCCATTTAAAGCAAAGTTAAAAGGTTGAGAAATTGTCTGCCTTTCTCCCTAAAAAAAAAAATTAAATAGATGAAACTGCCAAAAATATGCATTTCAGGGCTCTGTATATTGATTAAAAAATAAACAACATGTTGAAAAGCATTAATTCATGACAAGCTACTAGAATTTTGAATGAGAACATTGGAAGTTTTCAGATTTCTTGAGTGTGACTGCTTTCTCTTAGCAAGGTGGGACTGACTGAGAAAACCCTTGGCTTCCTGCCTGCAGAGGCTATTTTGAAGTGAAGAGTAAAAATTGATGCTCAGCAGTGTATTGTCAGTAAAAGTAAGAGTGGTAGGTAGCTCTGCTAACTTAATATAGTGATTTCAGACAGAAATTAATGGGAAACCTGAATGTGAGAGAGCTATAGAAGAGCTAAAGCTAATATCTATCCCTGGTTGATTGGAAAGCTATGGGCATGCATAGATCCAAAGGGGTCAGAAGAAAGTAAAAGCTGAAACAGGATAGAAAATTGCTTGGCCTTTCAATGAGCTCTTTAACACAAACACAAATTAACTGGCAGAGAGTGGAAGTCTTAGGAGCTGAGATGTTGAAGCATAGCCTCTGCCTGATGAATGGCTGACCAGTAAGCTGTGTAGACATAGGAGCAACTCCTTGAAATCCAGGCCAAAAAATATAAATAATGATTTTTTTTTTAACTTAAGAAAAACATCAGTGGCTATACAGTGTGAGGGAAACAGGTCCTGCAGATTAAGTCCATGCAAGTTACTACAAATCAGTAACAACAAACCTTAAGAAAACAAATTCAAAATCCATCGTTGTTTCAATACATTATATAAAATGTTCAATTTGCAACAACAACAACAGCAACAAAATGAGACATATGAGACTTGTGAACCAAGAACATGTGGCCATACAAGGGGGGAAAACAATTCAGGAAAACTGACTGATTAGACTCAGACTTTGAATTTAACAGTTAAAATATTCAAAGTGACTATTAAAAATATGTTCAGAGAATTAAAGGAAAATTATGTTTAAAGAATGAAAGCAAAATATTATGATAATAAATCAAAAAATACAGACTCACAATAGAGAATAAAAACCATGAAAAGAACCAAAAGGAAACTGTATGGTTGAAAAAGCACAATTTAAAAAATTCATTAGCTGGGCTCAATAGCAGATATGAGATGGTAGAAAAAAGAATTTTTAATGACCCAATATGAAGACTGAGAGGAAAAAGACTGAAGGAAAATGAAGAGCCTCAGAGGCCTGTGGGACAGTATCAAACATATTAAATATATGTGTAATGGGAGTTCCAAGAGAGAGAGAAAGAAGAAAAAACTATTTAAATATATAAAAGGAAAAAAAACCTCTTAAATTTGATTTTAAAAGAACAAGAAGTTCAACAAATATAACATAGCAAAATTCAAAGAGATCCACATCTAGACGTGTCATAGTCAAACCGCTAAAAAAGAAAAACAGAGAGAACATCTTGAAAGAATCAAGAGCAGGGAAATAATATGATTACTGGATAACTTACAATCAGAAATAATGAAGGGCAAAACATAATAGAATTGCATATCCAGAGGAATAATACCCACACAAAAACTGTCAAACAAAAATTCCATATCTGCCAAAACTATTCTTCTAAAATAAAAGTGAAATGAAGACATCCTCATATAAACCAAAACTGAGAGAATTTGTTTTTAGGAGGCTCATCCCCAAGAATACTAATTAGTCTTTCTACCTGAAAGGAAACACTAGATGAAAACTCTAAAACAAAAAGAAACAAAAAATACCAAAACTGGTAAATACGTGAGTAAATATAAAAGACTATATAAACATATTTCTTCTTCTCAATTTTTTAAAATGTAAGAATATATAAAGCGATAATTATATCACAATATTGCTGAGTTTATAACATTCACAGTTGTAATAGTAGCACAAAGGTGGGGATGATGTAGAACAACATTGTTGCTATATTTTATCAGAACTGAGTCAGTATTAACCCAAAGGAGTTTCGATAAATTAAGGTAAGTACTACAATCTTTAAACCAACCACTAAGAAAATAACTCAAAATGTATTATTTAAAATTCAATTAAAAAATTAAAATGATATACTAAAAAAGTGTTTAATACAAAAAAGGCAATAAAGGAGGAAGGGGGGAAACGGAAAGAGACATACAGACAACAAAATGGCCACTATCAATCCTACTACATCAATAATACATTGAGTGTGAAAAGATTAAGCATCCCAATCAAAAGGCAGAGATCATCAGACTAGATAAAAATATAAGAGTAACTATATGTTTCCTAAAAGAAACAGACTGTATATTAAAAGAGACAAATAAGTTGACAGTAAAAAGATGGGAAAAGATTAAAATGGTAACCATAAGAAAGTTTGAGTAGTTACATTCATATTAGTCAAAATAAACCATACTACAAAAATATTGCAAAAGATAAAGACAACATTTCAAAATGATAAAATGGTCAATATGCCATGAAAAGATATTATAAATGTATTTTCATGTAGATATATGAAGCGATAATTGACAAAATAAAAAGTAGAAATAACCAATTCAAAAATTGTAATTGAAGGTTTCAATAGTGCATTCTCAATAACTGATAGAATAACTAGAAAGAAAATCTTGAGAGCATAAACTACTTCAAGAATACTATCAATCAACTTGATCTGACTTTTATAGAACACTCCATGCAACAATGGTAACATAATTTTTTTAAGTACAGACCATATGCTAGGACATAAGACATGTCTCAGTAAGTTTAAAATTGCTGAAATAATTTAAAAGATGAATTCCTACCACAATCAGATTAAATTGCAAATAACATACAAAAAGAATCTTGGAAATCCTTGAATTTTTGGAAATTGAATGATACCCTTCTCAATAACCCATGTATTAAAGAGGAAATTACAAGGATATTTTAGAAAATATTTGAACTGAATAAAAATAAAAACACCACACTATCTTATTTCAAAATTTACTAGAAAGCTATGCTAATAATCAAGACAGTATGGTCTTGGTCCAAGGATTGACATAGATCAATGGAACAAAATAGAAAGTCTGAAAATAAATTCTTACACTTACGATCCCTTGATATAGTAACAATTTTTTCATGACAATTCAAGAGTGAAAAAATAGTATTTTCAACAAATTGTGCAGAGACAATTAGACATATGTATACAGAAAAAAATAAATTAGATCAGTACTTTATATCATACACAAAATTAATTCAAAGTATATTAGCCAAAGATTGCTTTTCAGTAAGTATCAGTAGTTTGTTTCGTTTTATTGGTGATCAGTAAAATGACAAAAGTATAATCCATTTAAAAAGTTGATAATATGGACTTCATCAAAACTAAAAACCTTTTTTCTTCAAAAAACATCATTAAGAAAGTGAAAAGATAAAGCACAGACTAAGAGAAAATATTTATAAAGTATACATCTGAAAAAGACTTGTATTCAGAACACATTTTAAAAATCTTCCAATTTAATGATAAGAAGAAAAACAATACAATTCAAAATGGACAAAAGAAGATATATAAGTAGCCATTAAATGCATAAAATACTCTGCATAATTAATCATTAAGGAAATGCAAATTTAAAACAGTGAGATACCATGACATAATCACTAGAACATCTATAATAAAGAAGGCTAACTATATGAAGTATAGGTAAGAAAGTAGAAAAACTGGAACCCTCATACACTGATGATAAGAAAATAAAATGGTACTACCATTTTGGAAAACGATGGTAGTTTCTAACTAGAAATTGACCTTTCATATGACCCAGCAATCCCCCTATTAGGAATATACCCAGAGGAACTCAAGTCATTCTACCATAAAGATGCCTGCACACACATGTTTGTTGCAGCTCTATTTACAATAGCAAAAACATGGAACCAACCATACTGCCCATCAAAGCTGGACTGGATAAAGAAAATGTTGTACATATATACAATGGAATATTATGCAGCCATAAAGAAGGACAAGCATATGAACTTTGCAGCAACTTGGATGAATTTAGAATCTATCATACACAGTGATCTATCACAGAAACAAAGAAGGGAGTACCATATGTTCTTACTCGTAAGCAGACCTTGAACATTTATCATAATACTATAATAAAGGGATTGGCAGTAGCGAGAAACTGCCAGGGAAGAGGGCATGGGATTGGCAGTTGAGGGAAACTGCCAGGGGACGGAGGGGCACACCTCATCAACAAGGGTACCTGCATAATAAACATTTGTATACCTAACCTGAATTGTATCCCCCATCTTTAAAATAAAAATAAAAAAATAAAAGTGATGGTAGTTTCTTTAAAATTATTTATATAATTCCCATATGACCAGCCAACTCCATTCCTAAGAATCTAACCCCTAAAAAATGAAAACATGTCTCCACACAAAGCCTTGTACATGAATAATCATAGCAGCATTATTTATAATAGCTCCAAACTGGAAACAAGTTAAGTATTCTAAAACAAAATGTAACATAGTCATACAATGGACTACTATGCAGCAATAAAAAGGAGCAAACTACTGATACATACCAAATTACTGATAAACCTCAAAAACATGCTGAGTGAAAGAAGCAGACATCACAAAAGTACATTTAGTATAATTCTATTTATATGTAATTTCCAGAAGAAATTAAGATAAATAGAAATTAGATTACTGTTTTCTCAGGCTCAAAATAGGATATGAAATTGAATATAAACAAGCATAAGAAAAGTTTGGAGACGAAGAAAATGTTCTAAAACTGGATTATGGTAGAGGTCACAGAACTCTATGTCTTTTCTAAAAAATGATTATATTATACACTTATACTAGGTGAATTTTATGGTGTGTAAATTATGCCTCAAAAACCTCTTTTAAAAAGTAATTTAGAATTGAAGTCTGAATATAAAAAGGTTTAGGAACTTTTTCACCTATGTTTTCTTTTTCTATGTATGCACAAGAAGCTGAAGACCAGGGTGATAAAGTAATTTGCTCAAGATCACAGAGCCAATTCAGCAAGAGTTAGAACCAGAAATAAGAATTACCAAGCAATGGACTATCACTACGAAGGTTGTAGATTTCATAAGCCAACTGAAAAAAAAATTCAATGGAGTAACTGGTTTAAATAATTTTTGGAAATGATAGATAAATAAATTTCTATTGGTGACAAATGAATAGAAACATAAGTAGATAATTAGATATAGACATTCATATCAACAAACTCTAGTCACTTATATTCACACATAACTTTTATTACAGCATTTCCATGTTCTGCAATATCTCCCCTCTTATTCAGTGTTGTTCATTCCTGCTGCATGTATTAAAATCCAATTTCCCAACTCCCACTGTAAGCTCTTTACAATTGTAGACCCTGGTTTCCCTGCATGAGTGCTTTCTTCAGGTTGCTGCTGAGCACAGAGTACTCCTTGAGAAAACCTTGAGTTCCTTCCATGAGGTCAGCTGCCACTAACTATATCCTCTATTCAGCTGTTTATTCTTTACAGTTTACTAAAATTCCTAATAGCAAATTAGAATAGCAAAAGTACTATCTTCATTCTCCTCATTTTTGTGACTCCAGGGAGACCTCAAAATTTGCCAGCGAAATAAGAATCTCAACTTCACACACACAAAATAATAGGAAGCTATAAGATGTTTTGATTTTTTTTAAATCTCTATAAAGGAAATAAAATTGCCCTAGAGACCAATAAACAAAATTTTCCCCATATAGTTTTTAAACTTTGGGTAGATAAACGGAAACCGATGTTTTTGCCTTTAAGCTATGGTATATGTCTTGGACACACGGAATGAGAATCAAAAAAAAAATTTTTAATACCAAGACTCTTCTGTCTGGCTACATTCAAAAAAAAATATGGAGCCCTCTGGTGGTAGAATTACTATCCTCACAATTAAGTTCCCTAACATAAATCTAGTGGTAAAAACATTTCATATCCATAAGCTTGACAACGCTTAATATTCAAAGGGTGTTTTTTTAAAATGAGTGCCGTTCTTTGTATAGTCACTAGCTTTATATAACTCTATACTTTATATAGCTGTTTGTGGTGTATGGGGGAGGAGACTCCTGGCAAGGGGTTTGAAGCTAATAAATATTTAAATCCAAGAGATAGCACTTTCTAAGTTATGTCAATTAGAGGTTAGAAATGAGGTCCAGAATCATTCTCACAATTAAGAGATCACTTTGATAGTCCCGAAGCTCCTCAAATATAAACTAGTTTCACATATCAAAATGTTTTGCAACTACTGTGATTTATTTGAAAAATTTACTGCATCCTATACTCACCATTTCCCTTCATTGGTAGATGAAACCTTTCTTTTGCATAGCACCATGAAAACATGTGGTTTACAGGACCATTGAATTTGTGGCAGTAAATGATGCTCTCACTTTTATAAGATGTCTTCCATTTCCTAGATCAGTCTTTTGGACCTTAAATCTAATTGCCTTTGGTGGTTCGTGGGACTCCCCACTCAAAAAAAAAACTATCCTTTGGTCACATTCTTTTCCTCTCACTACAGAAAAACAAGAAAACACAGAAGCCAGGGACATAGTTATTAGCAGCAAAGTTCAATGGCCTGGTAGATTCAAGGAAGAAAAAAGGCAATCGTTGATCCTGAAAGGTTTTGTTTTATATTTGATCATCCAGGGTTCAGTCTGAAATATATTGACTCATCCAGTACCAGCTCAGAGGTACTACTTTTCTTCAAGAACTTGTCAGAAAACGTCTGGTGGCACGAAAAGTCAGAAATAGGGTAGACGTGCATTTTATGTAACTTACCACACAAGCAAACTTTACCTAACCATCATTTGGTTTATTTCCTTAGAGCTCACACTGGATAGTTCTTAGACTCATGTTTTATTTCAGAAAATCGAGTCTCCTCTCCTCTTCAGTCACACAAATTGCATCAGTTCTAAAGAAAGCCATACCTCAAGACCTCACAAAGAGGTATCTATTACCAGGAGCTCTAAGCAAATGTTCTTTTAATTAGCTACATTTATCTTTAATCCCTGTTTTGACAGAAACTCTAACATAAACATACATTACCAATACATAAAACCCACCTTCAAGTATGGTTAATTTTTATATTTGACAGAGCCAGTTGGAAAAAATAACTTTGCCCTTTCTGCATCTTTGTGTGATGTCACTACGACCTAGTCTTAGAACCTAAGACAGAAACAGTGGCATCTGCTGCTATAGTACAATCATGACTCTTAAACGGCTCCTTAAAAGTGGCAATAAAAACCCTAATAAGACCTCTGGGCCTTATGTCGAAGCAGCTGCAAAATCAAGTTAAATAATTTCTGCAAGGACTACAGTAATTATAAAACTGATTAAAGTTTACCTACACTTCATTCCTAGAGGGTTTTCACCAAGGACTTAGAAACCAGATGGTTCAAGACTATGCATGATGGATATATTCCATGAAGCATGTCCGTTGTCATGGAAACAACAGAAATAACATTATCTTTGCTGTCTATTCCTTCACAAAACCATGCATTTAAGGGTTGCCGCCAATTTAAGCAGGTCAAAAACCAGTGCCTCTATGCACACTTAATGCTAAAGCCCAACTGTTGAATTTACTTAATGCCTTTAGTGAATTCACTTCTTTCTTACAGGAGGGTTCAGAGAAAGTCTTCATAGTGTTTGAATTTTTAATACTTTGGAAAGAATTGAAAAAATTGAAGCTTCTGAGGAATGGGAACTGGGATTCAGACTGCCTCTCTCCAGAAAGACAGAGTGGTTAAGGAGAGGATCATTTGTCCCTGATGACCCTTTGGAAAAACCAGTCTTATTTCTCCCTAGAGCAAGCTCCTTCTGCTATATCTCAAACTTAACCCTACTCTTCTGCTAAGAAACTATTTTCCCAAAATTATCCTTTCCATCTTCAACCTCAATCATAAAAATAATAATAACTGAACATTTAATGAGCACTTATTCTGTGCCTGCATCATGCTATTTCATCCTCAAAAGTGCTCTATGATGTAAGTATCATCATTGTCCCTATTTGGGGAAGTGAGGGGCAGTTGGAGGTCCATACTTCGCCTGCATGCAGCATACTTGTGTCGTTAATCCTTACCAGTACCCCACATCTCTATAATAAAATAAAAAATAAATATATAAGAACTCTGGCTTAAAGTAATGCTACTCAAGCAATAATGTACAAGTGAATGATCCAGTGATCTTTTCAAAATACACAGATCTGGGGCAGGGACCAAGATTCTGCGTTTCTAACAAGTTCCTGGTGATACAGATGGATGTTGGTCCATAGGCCACATTTTGAGTAGCAGGGCTTTGATGGTTAAGAAGCATGCCCCAGCCAGCTCGGTGCCTCAGCCTGTAATCCAGCGCCTTTGGGAGGCTGAGGTGAGTTGATTGCCTGAGCCCGCGGGTTCGAGACCCGCCTGGGCAGTGAGACCTCATCTCTACAATAAATCAAAAAATCAGCTGGGCGTGGTAGCGCATGCCTGTAATTCCAGCTACTCGGAAGGCTGAGGTGGAAGGATCACCGGAGCCCAGCAGGCGAGGCTGCGGTGGCCAGGAGAGCCACTGCACTCCAGTCTGGGTGACTGAGTGAGACTCCAACTCAAAAAAAAAATAAAAAAAAAAAGAAGCATACCCCAAACACCCATCTCTTAAGGAGCAGGGCTTGGATTTCCAGTCAATAATTTTCTGTATCAAGAGCTCCAGCTCTTACTATGCTCTCCTGCTCTCCCAGTTCCACCATAGCAGCCCTACTTGAAAGTAAACACCAGCAACAACAACTAAAAGACAAGTTCATACCCACCCTGACAACTCCATTCTTTCCCCAAAGCCAAGCTTTCAAACTAGTGGTCTCTGTCTGGTTCTGGTGTTTCCCTACCACCTACTTCACTGCCACTCTGAAATCTCACTTCCAAATCTATGACTTCCCCTAATATGATGTCTCTTTCTATTATTGATTGCCCTGTGAAAAATAACCCTGATCTTATTTGTATCCAAATTGTGTACACACCTTTTGACAGTATATTGTATGTTGCGATGTGAATTGGACTTATACATGTAAATGTAAAATAGGTAAGTAACTGTAGATAAGTTACTATTAGGAAGAGTTCTAAGTAGAGGAATGAACCAAGTAATAGTTAGAAAAATATTTAGAAGATAAAAATCAAGAGAAAATTAATTCCAGAGGACTTGTGTAACTAGGGGGATGTGGGTTGACCTGGAGACTTCAGACAGATTAAATGTGACTCTCAATATTCAAGGGTTTGAAGATGAATGTTCCAGGTATGACCTGGAGATCTGAGAAGAGAACCCAGACTAACCAGAAAAATTCTGGGTTAGAAAATGAAGTTTTTAGGGAATTGGACCCAGAGGATATACCACCAATATAACCTTTCCCACAAACAGAACTAAGCAACTCTCTATCGTGGAATTGCTCTTCTGTATTTCAAATTAGAACTTTGAGAATTTTCAATCAGTGGTAAAATATTCTGAGCTGGATTGGGTATGCAAACCATGTAAGGACCTGCCCATGGACATTAATTTTAGAGAGTTCCAGAAACATCTCCTAAACTCATTGTTGCCCCTACAGATGTCTCTCCTACATGCTCCTCCACCCTAAAAATTTTCTACAATTGAGCAGGTCTTTGAAGTCAGGCAAACAAGGTCCAATGTCAGTTCTACTACTCATGAGCTACACAATTTGGGGTAGGGTACTTCATCTCTCTTAGTCTCAGTTTCACCAACTATAAAATGGCAGCAACATCTTTCATAGCAGGGATGCTATGAGAATCAAATGGGCTAATATATGTATATGAGGTCTAGTATCATTTTGAACCTATGGGATTGGGTTTAGACTGTGTTTGGTTTTTTTCAAGTTTCTCTGTGATGCACCTGCATCTATCTCTTGTTCTCCTCTCTGACTGTTTTGCCACACCTCTGATTGCTTAGTTTTAGTCTCTTTCATTGTCTTATTTCCTTATCTGTAGGTAGAGTGAGTTGGATGAAATAATCTCAAAACTCTAATTCTAATACTAAGATTCCTGAGGAACTACTCTTCCTCCCTTATACCTCACCTAGTTAGCACACTCTCCAAACCTAAGGAAATCAATGTCCTGATGACACCTGAAGCCACATCTGCAGGCCCAATACTTTAACCCTTTCTAGCTCCAATTTCAAATTGCCTAAAAGAAATCTAAAAACAAACCAAAAAGTTGCCCAAAATAACTCCCTTTTCAAAGTCTCTATTTTATGCACCACCACTTTTCAGTGGTCTCTAGGCTTCAAACCTCGCAATTGTCTTGACCCTTTTCAGATCCATCCCCTGTGACAAAATCGGTCACCAAGTCCTGAAAGTTTTTCCTTCACAGAATCTCAGTGGACTGCACATCACTGCCAGGCTACTCTACCTCTCTCCTCGTGCCCAGTTCATCATTTACTTCCTGGTCATCTGTTGAGGCTCCTCTGTCCCAATCTTCCCATGGTTTCCACCAGGAGTATTTTTTTCTTCTTCTTTCACAAGAAGATTAATAGGACAGTAGTTTTCTGCAATCATCAGACTTGTTGGTTGAGGGCCTAGTGTGGTTACCAGTAGCAGCCACAAAGAGATCACCATTTTTGAGAGTGTACTATGTGCCAGGCACTGTCCTGTGTTCTTTATTGTCATTATTTTGAATGCAACCTCTCCCAAATGACGTTCTGGAGATGCACCAAGAAAACATTAGGAAATAGGGACTCTGCTGTCTAATACATTTGGAAAATTATGTCTAACACTTTCATAGGTCATAGCATTTGTCTTTGCACAGTGAAAGTAAGTGACCAGCATCAGAATTCATTGATTGTGTTCTCATGAGCTGCACCAATAGTATGGGACACTTTCCACTTGAGAAACTGAAAACTCACACTCATTTTCCCAGTCTTCTCATCTCCAAGCTTAGCCACATAGCCTAGGCTGTGCCAACCCAATTTAAGGATCCTATCTTACTCTTTCATGGCTACTATAACAAATGACTACACACTTAGTTTCCTAAAATAACTCAAGTGTATTTTCTTACCATTCCGGATGTCAGAAGTCCAAAATGGGTGCAAGCTATTCCATCATGTGCTCTTCATTAAAATGCCAGAATCATTATAGTTAAAATTACAAATAAAATAATATGTTTATATATATATATATACAGAGAAAGAAAGTTAGGGTCCCACTCTGTTGCCCAGTCTGGAGTGCAGTGGCATGATCACAGCTTACAGCAGTCTCAGCCTCCTGGACTCAGGCAATCCTCTTACCTCAGCCTTCTGAGTTGCTAGGACTACATATATGCATTACCACGCCTGGTTAATTGTTTGATTTCTGTAAAGACTAGGTCTTGCTATGTTACCCAGGTTGGTCTCAAACTCGTGGGTTCATGCAATCCTCCTGCCTCAGCCTCCTAAAGTGCTGGGATTACAGGTCTAAGCCACCACACCCAGCATCTTTCTAAATATTTTAGAATACCATGACTCTATTTTTAGAGTCCAATCCTCTGAGTTTCTGTGAGGGAAGAATTCACAGGACTTGGCAACTGACTTTGTCATAGGAGATAGTATATTACAATTATTTAGTCTTTTCACACACTCGCAAGTCACTAGCTTTCCCACTATGATGGCACTACCAGAAAGAATGATGAATGGGGGAAAAAAAAGAAGAACCAGTTTGGGGTGATTATTACTCACATTCTATAAAGAAAGACAGGTTTACATGGGTAATACTTTAATGTTAAACTATGTGAGTGGTTCTATTCTTCATTTCCTGCCCCCAACCCCAACTCCAACCCTCAATTTAAGCAGCAGTAAAGTCTTTTAATATGTACTTTCTTTAGGGAAGGGACTTGAGAGAGAGAGAGAGAGAGAGAATAAAACATTACTCTCTGGGCTTTTTGGTACTGAAATTGATTTTTATAAATTTAGAGAAGAAACAACAGTATTAACAGTCACTTGTGCAAGAGCCACACATTTTAAAGGGAAAAAATTGTGAATTCAAGAGGTTGGATTCAGTATCAAGGACTTAATCCTGGGGGACTCACAATGCATAATTTATACCATGAAGTGAGATGAATGCAGGGTAAAGTAATACCACCCACTCACCCAAAAAGAGAGGAGGGCTCCATCACCTTGTCAAAGTGACAAAAGAGAACAGCAGTGCCATCACCTGAGCTGGATCCCAGAAGTGAAAGGAAAACTGAACGCTCAGAGAAGTCTGGGGCATCCCCAAGCAGAGTAGACCTTTCCAGGCTGCTTTCCAGAGCAGAACCTGGAAGGTTGCAAGTCACAGAGGATTCTTCCAGAATCTTAATTTGGCTAATTAATTACCACCCCCTCCCTGCTAAGTGTTAGACTACAAGTTAGTACATTTTCTATGGCTGGCAAAATTAAGTTTTCTACTACCAAGCCAACATAGTAACTAAAACAGTAAAGAAGCAATGACTGAAGAACATTTCTAAGAAGATAGACCTCAAAGAAGCCTCATAGAATCCTGAATATTTCAAAGTAATTGGAATATTACTTTGTAAGTAAAGCAAGCCTTTGTCTCTTACCCTCTCACACCTCTTTCCCACTCTACGCCCCACCCCTATGTATGCATACAAATGGCCAGGGTGGGTGGGCAATAGACCAGAAATATACCAGAATAGTCCTGATGATTGATATGAGGACAGCACAGAGTCAGGAGAGAACAGGGTAAGACAAACCCACACCTGGGAGCCATGAAGAAACTGCTAAAACCAGCAGTGGGTGATGAAGACTTGGGCAACACAGTCCAAGGCTTGATGGGACAAACTGTATCTTGGAAGAGGCCAGCAAGCACAGATGATCAGGGACACATGCCAACCGCCTCACACCACTCCTTATGTCATATGTAATACAGATCCTCCTCCAACCCAGGAGAAAGAGAAAAATCTAGATAGAGGGGAGAATATTCATTTATTAATAACTACTCCTTCCCTACTAAGGAACTAACTGTTAGACTAGAAGTTAGTGAATTTCCTGGAACTGGTAATTTTCTACTACTAAGTCAGGATGGGCTTTGAAATCTACACTGAGTCTAGTTCTAGATAAATGAAAACATGCCATTTTTCAGTGTGATTTTGAGTTTGTGACTGAGTTCATACTCATTTCACAAGTCTTATGGAAACGTGGATTTCCTGTTGGGTACAGTGTGAGTTGGTAGGGTATTCCTTTTTATTATTCAAATTACCCTGATATGCTCCATTTATAATGTTACGAGTCATGAACTTGAAAGAAGGTTCAGTTTCATGATGGAGGGAGAAACTGTGGAACAGGTGGGTATGGGCCCTACCAGTTACTAGGAAGCAGGAGAAGGCATTGGCGACCCAGTTTGCTTGTGAAGGCCGGAGCAGTGAGCTGACAGGCAGCTTATGGGCCACCTGAAACAGCTTTGTGAGTCACTCAAGGCTCATGAGAGAACAGGTGGGGAACCACTGGTATGGAGGAGGAAGCAATAAAAATGAACGAGTGTAGAAGAGAGTTGGAACTGCATAAAGAAGAAATGAGCTGTGGTTTCATTGAAGAAGAAAAAATGCAAGCATCAAGAAATAGATTCTGTGGATTCATAAGGGACTCTTCAAAAAATATAAAAAGCAAAAGAACTCATTTTTTTCCAGTTAAATAGAAAAAGGAAAGGAAACCAACTGAGAAAACAAAAGAAGGGGGCTTTCAGCAAAGGAATGAAAATCATTCTATATAAATGAATACTATTAGGAGAAATTAATTCCTCCAGAAAATAAACAGGGATAAAAGGGGAAAGATATAAAATGGATGGGAAAATAAACTTAGCAAAAGCTCTTGTAAGAGAAGGTGCCTCGTGTTAATCTTTTCAAGAGAACACAATCATTAGCATAGCAGGAAGAGGCTAAGAAGTAATTATCATGTCAGATGTATTAAGCTATCAGTTAAAATTTATTTACCATTTTAAATAATAAATATAATCAACTTAAATATAAATACTCTGTAGGCACAAATAATGTGATTTTATTTATTATTAAATAGTATCTTTTATAAGTTAAATCTAACCCACCAACCATCTTATTCTCTCCATTGCAGAGACATTAGACCTATAACAGTTAGATTGCTCAAGACCCAAGTGAGGCAGTTATAGACAGACACTTATTCCTCAGTTCTTTATTTTTTTAAAAAAAGATTATATATGCATACAATGTGATGTGTGTGATAATGACACTGAGAGGATCTACAGAGTAACAAAGCATAATAGACACCAGAAACAGACCCATTCAAATACTGGCTCTTGATCTATCACAAATGCCACTACAGATCAGGGAAAGGACAGACTTTTAAAGATAATACTAGTAAAATTGGGCATCTAAATTTAGAGGAAAAAAAAATAAATGGAATGTCTACGTCACACCATACACAAAAATAACTCCAAGTTGCCTAGGCCTTTGGATGTAAAATGAAAAACTTTATAGTTTATGAAAAAAAATTTATAGAAAATGATATAAAAGAATGTCATCATGATCATGGGATGTATGGCAGAGACAGTGCTTTGGGTTCACCAAACCCAATATTATTTTTTAATGTGGATACTCTGAACACATTTCTTAACCTCACTTGTATTTCCCAGGGACTATATAACTGGCGTCTGGCCATTGGAATGCAGGCAGGAGTGACTGATATACAGCACTGATATACAGGCTTGACTCCTATAAAATTTCCCACATGATCCTCCTCCTCCCACATTATGTCTCTCTTCCCTCAGCAGTTGACCAAATGTAAGGATCTCGTGGAGGACTCCAGAGTTTTAGAAGGTGATGGAACTACTGGTTAGAAGGAACGTGGATCTCTGAATGACTCCATAGAACAGAGTTCCCGCCATCAACACATTATAAGACCACACAAATCAATAAGAAAAGAGAAGATAACCCAAGGGGAAAATGGGCAAACAGCTGAACAAAAAAAGACATCTAGATGATGGAAAAACACATAAAAAGACATGAAACCTATTTAGTTATCAGGGATATACAAATTAAAAGGACAGAAACGTAAAATTCTAATATATTAAACGCTGGGAAAAAATGCAGAGCAACAGAACCGTCATATATTGTTGGTGGAAGTGTTCATTGGCACAACCACTTTGTAAAAGGATTTGTCATTATCTAGTAAAAATAAAGATATTAATACCAATGATTCAACAAAATTAAGCATATATATCCAAGAGGAACCCATTTACATGCACATCAGGAAGCAACTCAAATTTTATTCCATTAATAGTAGAATGGATAAATAAATTTTAGAAATGCTTTACAAATACATTCAAAAACTGGTCTCATTATATTTAGTGAAAGAAGTTGCAAAAATATATACACTTTTGTTCCATGTATTGAATTTCAAGAGTAAGCAAAACTACATTAAATTTTTTAAGTCAGGATAATTGTTACTTCAAGAACTGGCTAGTGGCTAGTGGTTCACAGACGTTTGTTTTATCGTTCTTAAGCTATTTCTGTAAATGTCATGTACTTTTTAGTATACATATTATATTTGCAATAAAAATGTGAGGAGAAAAAATGATAGAGTTAGATGATAACCTATCAAGCAGCCATGTTAAAATTATGAAATTTGGGGGAGGTAAAAAAAAATCACAATGTAACAAGAAGAAATTCAATAACAAGGATAAATAAGACCATAATTGAAAAATAAAAAATTGACAATAAATTAACAGCTAACTTTAAGATTTGGTCATTAATAACAATAATTTATCTTTAGTCCAACTTCAAAAAAATAATTCTAACCTTTACAAATCTCTGTTAGAGACAAAACACACACAATAAAAATCAAGTTGAAGGACAATCAGCCCTCATAGTGAGGAGATATTTAAGCAGAGACCTGAAAGATAAATAGAAGTTAGCCTAGTGAAGAATGTTCTAGGCTGAGAGAACAGCAAATGGGAAGGTACAGAGGTTCCAAAGGTCCTGACCCATTCCAAAAACTCAAAAGAGACTGGTGTGGCAGAAATGTAATGTTGGCCTTTACCTGGGGAAGGCTGCATGGAGAGGAAGAGTGGAAGAAAAGCGATTATGGAAACCTGAGTTTTCCTAAAATATTATTATGTAGATATCTATTCCATCAACTCTGATAACTGCCTCCCCAATCAGAGAGAGAGTTTTGAGGTGAACAGGAGATTTGCATTCATAGGGAAAAAAGTACAATGAGGGACAATAAATGAATTCCCTCAAGATGTTCTATCTCTGATTTTTGTGTTTTTATAAGCCTCATAATTAGTCAACCAGTACTGAAAAGAAGGAAGAAACTGAAAGAAACCAGAGAATATAACAAAACCTTTCCCTTGACTCAGAGTTTACTGCTGAAAACCTACCAAAACTATTGGTGAGACCTGGGTGTTCCCAAATATACCAAATCCTAGGACTACTGGAAGGGGAGTAGGTTCCATCAGAACTTAAGCTTCCCCCTTTCCAACTGCAGTGTCTGTAGTATTTCAAATAAAATGTTCAGGATTCAAGGGAGTGGCTTTTTCAAATGGGAGTAGACAGATTTTCAAGGTGTGATCAACTTACCATCTTTATGGCAAGAAAATGCCTGACTCTTTCTATTTACCTGGGTTAATAAATTTTATTCTTGTTGACAAGAAGAATAATAGCTTTGAAGTAAAGAGACACACTGTGCTTAAAAAGTCCACTCTGTCTCCCTGCTTCATTTTCATGCATAATACACACATTATTTCAGATAGACATTTAAAAAAACAGATATATACCTGGTACTTTAAAATAAATTGTACATTTTTTGGTACCAGAGCACACAGATGGTCTATTTACCACTTCAGGGAACTTGCCACTATTTTTGAAGCAGTAAAAGTTTCATTTTTTCATTTTCTCACTTTTTTTTAACTTCCCATTCTCTTTCATAATATTCACTAATACTATGAAACTCTCCAGACATTTGGGAAGCCATTAAAAGTGGAGAAAATTTCTGTTCTCTATAGAATGTGGATCGAATATTTGTTTTTAAACAAAACAGGTGTGTTGAAAAAGGTGGCACAGGGATTTACACTTCTACAGTGACATGACCGGTTCAAAGCCAGGCACACCAATGTCAAATCACTTTGGCTAGTCACTTGCACACATGAGGAACTCAAGGCCCGTTGGTTAATTGATTTATTAGTTGGGTAATGTAACAAGTTCGGGCCCCAAAAGTTCAATGGAAATTAAAGAATAAAGAATACCAGAGACTCTTAGTCAGCAGGGACACAATCATCCCATAAAAAATATTGAATTTCACCTTTTGTAAAAACGTTATAAAGAAGTATTTGAAGATGACTTTTTAGAACCCCAGATAGTCTTTCAAGTTGATTGTGTAAAATACTTAACAATGTTTCATCAGGAATTTAAAATACAAAATCTAGGTGTAGATGCATTCATATGCAGACTTGAACTAATCATACAACTAAACAGCACAACAATTCCAGACGTTTACGGGAAAACATGATGAAATTTACACTTTGAAAAACAACATTTAATAAATATCTTTTAGCAATTATTTTTCAGTGATAGTATGAATAATGGGAATACTACACTGAATACAGCAGGTATAATATCTGCCTTATAGAGCAAGAAACAGATAATTACAAAGTATAAATAAAGACAGTTCCTAAAAGGGATTAGAGGGAATAAAATTGCACCAGGGATAAGGTAGAAAAGATAGAACAACAAGTAAATTTAACTTTTTTATTTAACATTTTGTTTCATAAACTGACAGCAAAAATTACAGTTGTAAATTATAGATTCATTATGAAAGGAATTAAGATTGCTTAAGTGGTTGGTTCTAAAGAAAGGGGTAAAATGATTCATCAAAATGGACACTAGGATTTTCCTGACTGCTCCTCTGCTATAATCCTTCAATCACTCATACCCATTGTGGCCGAAAGAAAACTAAGGACAGTGGAAAGATGAAGGGATGATTGGCTAATTGCTTGAACTAGTTGATTGGTTGATCTTGTCAAGGCAGAGTGAAATATACCAATGATATGAAAAATCTTTCAAGTATCTAGTTGTCAACTAAAAACAACATTTTCAAATTTCTATTGTTTGAGCTTGGAAAATATATGTGTTCCAAATTTGTGTAGGAATGGAGATCTTACTTCTCATTTTAACTTTTGACAGCATGGAAAGTGTAAAAAGCATTCTAGGTGTAACCAAGAAAAATAACTTGGACCCTAAGAACTTACATTTTTGTTTATGCAGGTGGCTAATTCTTATTGATAGCATCTGTTAATTGGAATTTTATATTAATTATAATATAACACAATACTCTTCTCAATTAAGTAAATTTAACTTTTTTATTTAATTATTGCTGCATCTTTGATATATTTTACTACTTGGATCTTAAATCCTTTAAATGTAACATTAAATATTCCTTTCATAATGTTTGCAAAAAATAAAAATAACACTCTCATCCTACCAAGCTCAGCATTTAATTGGGTCCAAACTGAATGGCAATTTCATCATTCCAAGTCTCATCATATAACATTTTGCCAAGAGTACTTAGAAATCATCCCTAGACGTTATTCAATACTTGGACCAACACTTTAGTCCAGACATATTTCTCTCTTGTTTCTCTGTGGTCCTTTTACATATATTGTCCTCTTACTAACATTGTACTTCACCAAGGCATATCGGCTTGTAAATATATTCATTTGTACAAAAACACTGTGTTTCTTGAATTGTCCAAGGGCCAAAGAACAGACATTCTGTCAACAAAAGCAAACAACAAAGCAACACAACAGCAAACAACAAAACAACAACAAAAGCAAAAATAAAACCACAATGAAAATCAACCATAAGAACCTTTTGTAATATATTAACACTCTCATAAAAAAAACTGTATTATATTAAACAAATTTTACTCTTTGTGAAATCTTGGCAATTTAATAGTCATTCAAAATAGGTGGAAACTCAAGGATTATGTCAAATTCAGTTTAAAAAGCATGTTCTTTAATTCTTTCCTGTAACTTCCTCTTTTCTCTTCCATTGGCCCATGCAACCAGTATAGGCAAAAATGGGTTTGGTCTACCACCAATCCTAAGTGCACAAAGAGGGTGAATCAAGTATGAAATATTTACAATTAGGGAATATTTGCATTAGTGCAAATTGAGGGACTTGGTACAGTCACAGATTAAGGACAAGAAGTTATTCTTCCTTGGAATAGTCCTCAAATTTTCTTAAAACTATCCTTTGTTACTTAGGACAAAGCTCATCACTTGATTATGATGTATAGCAATCTGAAGAGGTAAACCCTAACTGTGCTGTCCAATATGATAGCCACTAACCACATGTGGCTATTAAAATTAATTAAAATTTAGAACTCAGTTATTGAGTCACACACACATCATCTGCATTTCAAGTGTTCAGTAGCCACAGTCTTGGGCAGCACAAAAGTTTATTTCCATTTCCATCATCTCAGAACATTATATTAGACAGAACGCCTGAGCCTTCCTAGGAAGTTCTTTTCTTTACTTGGAAGAGAGAAATTGAGACTTCAGCAAATCCCATTAGATTTTTGAAAAATTGCATTTGCTTCTCTGTAATTTTTGCCAGCTCTCAGGATGCATCCCCAAACTGGATACTTTTATGTTAGTGTTAGTTCTTCCCTTCTCTTTCTCTTTCATTTCAAATTTACCTCTTTGGACTGCCCAGTCCTACTTTTTTAAGTTTTGCATCTCAAACACTTTACCACTGTCCTTGGGCCAGACTCAGACCGTCTCCCAGGTTTTCCTACACTTTCTATCAGATCAATCTGGTTCTTGTTATATTTTCTCATCATAACAATAGCTTTTTTGTGTTTTGAAGTGTTCTTCTAAATTAACTGGGTACACTTCCATCTAGAGAAAAAGGAAGGAAACAGACTCTTAATAATAATAGAATCCATTAAACCATCCCAGGTCAAACATTTTGCAAAGTTCTCTCCTCTTCTCCAACACCCAAATAATAAGTGAATATTTAGTCATAATACCTTGGTCTAACAAGAGATTAATTCACAATTACATGAAAGTCAAACTTTTGCATTAAGTTTCCTGACCTTGACATGAAGAAAATGTTATAACTAAATACCATGTTATGTTCTTCTAGTCAAAGGTTTCTCTTAACCAAATATACCTTTTTAAGCCAATAGAAAGGACTTGCTGATAAGCGTTTCAATACCATGTTTTATTAAAACAAGTTATTTCTGTTGTTTACTGTGTGGTTCGACCTTGATGAAAAGCAGATCTTCACCAGTGCATTTTTGTGCAAATTCCTTACCTTTCTGTTTACAGAAGAAAGTGAAGACCTTTCAGGGCTATTTGTCACCATGCACTAGTAGCCAACAATGCACATTGTCAACTGCTTAAGGTTTCACTTCCTAATTAACTTTCCTGTAAGCATAAGAACTGTCTAAAACACAAAGCTCTCCCATTCAGCCTTCCCTGATGGCACTAGACTCGGATCCAGATGGATAACGGAAATGTTGAACAACAAAGTCTTCAAACAGGGTAGAAACTGTCCTGCACACAAAAAGAGTAATCTGTGAAAACTTTCTGCAGAACAAATTAGTTATCTACTTCAGTTAGAACCTTTTAAAAGGATTACAACATTAAGGCAACCCTGCCCCAAACCCATGCACGGATGTTGAAGTTATTCTCAAACATACTTATTTCCTTCATTCCCAAGGTGAGATTCATTTTCACTTAATCACTAACGATATTTCCCAGTCCTCGGCTGAAGGATTCCAGATCACAAATGCACACAATATCTCAATGTATTAGTAATGGTGAACTTTAAATAGAATCATTATTATTAAAAGAAGTAGAATTTTCTTTTAAATCCTTGTTTGATTTAGGCATTTGTAACAAAATCCACCACACAAAAAAAATTAAATAATTACTCAAGTACCCTACAATTATTATGCTACTGTCTATTTTAATTGAGGGAAATCCTTTTGCAAATTTTTATATGTTTTTACAAAATGCAATACTGGAGTTATTTTACATACTTTCTCATAGATGCAGGGAATGTTTTGTCCATTTTACAGGAAAAGGAAATAAGGAACAGGAAAGTGAAGTCACAAACCACAAGTTGTACAAGCTGTTAGCAATGAAACCAAGAGCACTCCTGACGCACAATAATGTGTTTTAAAGGAAATCTCTTATCCTAACCAATTTAGGATACTGTACCCATCTTTGAGAAGAAACTAGCATGGTTTCTCAGGCAACAAGTTCTTATTCAGTTCAGAATATTCCTAAATCCTTGCAATACTTTTATAGCAACTAGCCATAGAGAAGAATAGCCATGATATGCTTGGCATTCTTAAATGCATGATCCTGACTTCTTTCTAGTAAGAACTCTTATTTTCACAAGTCTTGAATTTCTAGAAAACATAATTTTGGTCATGAAGAGTTCTGCCTTTTCTCTAGACCATATTCAGGCAACACTATTGAGCATATGTCTCAGGATACATTTCCAATGCCATGATGTTCCAATGCCAACTCAGCTGGGCTACCCAAACCACCATTGATTACATAATCATCTGCTTTTCACTACTAAAATTCACTTTGTGTAGAAAGTTAAAAAAAAATCAGTTAGCCCCACTAATTCTGTTCAGTAGCCTGTAATATCTGCCAAAGAGAAAAGTCCAGTGGCAGAGGTCACTAGGTTTGGTAGAAGAAGATTGATGGAAGACTGAAGACAAGCAGTATAGATTCAAGTAGGGAGTAATTATCACTGGGTCTTATGGCCGCTTGGTCATAAGGAAAAGTCCAACTGAAGTCCAGCAGAGTTTATCTCCCTCCTGTGACTCAAGTGTAGAGAAAGAATGTCTGTCTTAGTAAGTTCCTGGGGACCAGAGGTAAGGTTAGCATACAGAGTCTTTTCTGAGACAGCTTTTCTTTGGCGATTACTTACCCATAAAGTAGAAATTTTAAGGACGAAAGGTAAAATTTATTTGCTTAGGAAACACAGAAAGGACATTCTAATCCTGAAATCAAATGTACATGGTTCTTTTGTTAAAAGGCATTTAGAAAGGATGGTTGGGTGTAAATGTTGCCTGTTCAAATGTAGCAACCATTTGTACAGTGGAAAAGGCAACAACGCTAATAATTCATACTCTTCATGAAGGCAATCTGGTCATTTGCCAGGTCAGTTTAAATTGACTATGACCACAGGGAGACTGGGATGGGGGCGAAGGACTATCAAGAACAATCCAACCTCACTGCATGTGAGAGTCTGAACAATTGTTTACCTAAACATTTTCATGCAGAATAGTGACACTGCTTTCTTACTTGAAGCCTTGCTGAGCTAAAAATACAAGAAAATAGCAAATCCCACCTGGGCCACACTACATTCCAGCCTATACACATTGCCAAGATGTAAAAAGATAACTATGTGTAAAATCGTTGTGCAGAGCCTTGAACTAACCAAGAGCAAAGGGAAAGGGAGATAAAAGAATTTAGAATCATGTGGCCTATTAAATAAGTGGCCAAAATAAAGTTTGTTTTCAAATGTCAGTTAAGTGTAAACTCTACCTTCCCCGATAAAAGTGCAATTTGGACTGTAAGCATCACACTTAGATTTTTTTCCTGCAGATCTTAAGCAGGCAAAGAGAGAAATTAAGAGAGAGAAAAGTTCGCCTGTGCTAAATCTTAGCACAGCAGGAGAAGAGAGGTAGCCAAAAAGAGAGACCTCTTTTCAGTAATGGTGACACATAAGGAACGTGGTGTCAGAAACCAGGGACAGACCAGGCTGATGAATGGGAGTAGATGCCAAAGTACAGGTGAGATGAAGCGTAGTAGAAAAACCATCAGGCCCACAATGGACATGCCCATGAGGAGACCTTCGAGATCATTTGGAGGAAAGCAGGAATTCCAAATGCAAAAACAAGATTAAATTTGAAACCAATTCGATCTGATATTGTAAAACATGAAGGAGTCAGGCACTAGATCATTTTGACTAAGTAGTTTGCTGCTGTATCTGTGAGCATCTATGAACCCAATTCAGGACCCACAGCTCTCGCTGTGAGAAACAAACTAATAACTGACAATCAGTTTATTTATAGAAACAATGTTTTCAGCTCCCAGGTGTGAGACAAAAAACAGGTAGAATCAAAATAGTGGCTTCTGAGGTCAAGCAAAAATTTCATGTGCTAGTATACACTGTAAAGAACATAGCTTCTCTTCTTCTCCCAGAGTGACATACACATATATCAGCTCATATAAATTAATAATCACATGTCTGCTTACTTGGGAGCAAGAAGTTACACAAAAAGTCATGATAGAGAAAGAAAAAGCCAAGGGTTTTAGGGTATGGGCTTTTCGAATTTTTCAAGATTTCATCCCTGCCCTTCATTATAATTTATAACAGACTTTTATAAAAAAGCATTGTGTGTGATGAAAGTCAGTAGTGAATCTGAAATGTTGAAGAGAAACAACTGCAGGTTTTATGCAGGTGAACAATAGTACAGAATAGTGTTGGTGGAGAGAGGAAGGAGGGGAGAATGAAATAGAAGAGACAGAACATGATAATGACCCCTAAGGCCAAAAAGAGTAGGAGAAAATATAAACATAGTATCAGTTACTGCTACTTCAAGTTCCTGCTAAAAATTATTTTGTAACTATTGCAATTTTAAAAATCACAAACTGTCGTATCCATACTGAAAAGTTTACCCATTTTATGTATTTCCCCCTTGTAACGTTGATCATACTTTATTATATTTGCATGCTTAATGTCTCCATAGCTAGGTAGTATGCTCTCAGAGGGCAGGTTCCTTGTTCCTTTTATTCGCCACTGTATTTCTGAACGCTGGCACTTTGCCTGACACTATAAATGCTAAATAAATAATATGAAGAAGGAGAGAAGACGGGAGGGAAGAAAAACAAAGGGAAGGAGGGAAAAGGGAAAGGAGTAAATGGGAGAAGGAAAGAGTAAGGGAGGGAGAAAGAAAGGGAAGGAAGAAAGTAAGGGAGGGAAAGTGGGAAGGTGAGAGGGGGAAGGGAGGCAGGTAGGGAAAGGGAGAAATGAGGGAAGGAAGAAGGAGATGAAGGAATAGCATGTAATTTTAAGTTGTAATCAAAGTACTTTATGTTTAAATAATATAATTTGATGTAAATAGAGTTATTTGTAAATAATTTGAGAGAGCTTCAAGATTCTGTCCCAAATCTACATAATAAGATTATCTGAGGGTGAGGCTCTGGAACAGAATAAATTAAATTATTTGAGATTCAATAAAGATAAAGACAATTTTGGTATTCATTCTGCTTATATCTTTTTGTACTTCTGAAGAGTTCTTGTAAAAGAGTAAATTGATATTAAGAGTACAGAAGTCCTTATAAACAATAACTAAAGCATCAAGTCTAGGGAAGCATAGTGTTAGGGTAAAATCACTGACTCAAGAGACTTAAAGATTTAACCCTAATATTGCCATAAACAAACTAGTTTGCAGTTTCTTCAACCGTGAAATAAAAGTAGTGAACTCAATTATTTCTGCAGCCATTTTAAGTTATATATATCTTTGATTGTATGACTTTTATATGTTAGTGAGAATGCCAGAAAAACAGCAACAATAAATAGTATTTCTTCTGAATATACAGAAAGTTTTATGGTACATACTCTGCTCCTGTTAAGGAAAACAGTAAAGTTCAGTATTTAAAATATAAAGTAGTTAAACAGAGGCTTTAGCAATTTTTTTAACTCCTAGTTTAACACAAATGGTATCACTTTTTTTCTCCATATAATTTAAACAATTACATTTTTCTGCTTGAAAAAAACTTCCCAATTGAGTCAGAAGTGTGAAGCTTAGACAGTAGAGTAAGGCATCTGATGTGTGACTTCAGAAAGCAGAAGCCCTCAGAGGTGGTCCTTTATGCAGGTTGTTCTTTATGGTTACTTTATAACTATTAGATACCCAGTAACATAGGTACACCTTATCTGGTGACAACCCTTAAGAATAGAAATTCTTATTCTCATTCTAAAGATTAACAAATGAAGATTTAAAGAACTTCAGTAACTTGTTCACGGTTCTACAGCCAATAAATGGTAGAACCAAGCTCTGAACTCAGGTCTGAAAGAACTTTCAATTTGTGCTCTGTGATGCCCCCATGCTCTCTCACATGCTCCAGCACAATGAAGAGCAAAGAAAAAAGCCAAAGTAATCATATCCAAATTGTCCTTTAACCACTGATCGGCCTTAGCAACAGCAGTTCTGAGTAACATTTATCTATGGATGGTAGACATAAAAGCTCACAAAGCAACCCCAGTCAACTGTCCCTTCAGATGGGTGTTCATAACTACATTCTGGAACATAACCAAGTCATCACAGCAAAGGGAAATAAGGCTCTAGTAAGTGCTCTACCATATAAGTAGAGCACAGACTTCCACTCACAACTCATCGGTAAGGACTTGTGTGACATGACCCCTAACCACTGAGGGCCACGAAGTCAATCCTGCCATGGAAGAGGGGAGAGGAAAAACCAGAAATATTGGGGAAATAACAGTAAGGGCTACCACATAACTACCGCAACAAGTGCTGTGAGCTGTAAGTGGGTAGGAAGTTCAGAGAAGTATATTGGAGGAACAGAGAAGGTTCCAGAAAGGAGGTGACACTTAGGCTGTCCCTTAAAATACCGGGAAAATGCACTTTGTAAAGAAAAGTAGGAAAAGGGCACTCTGGGAGAGGAAAGAAAACTACCAGGCAGAGAGTCCTGATGGGAAGGTACCTGGTGAAGATGGAGCAGAAATGCTCTGGTACATCTAAACAGCGGAATGCTACTCAGCTAATGAATGGATAAACTACTGATTTGTGCAGAAATGCTTAAACTGTATTCTGCTTAGTTTAGGAATTATCTGAGGAGTTCCAGAGCCTCACCCTCAGATAATCTTATTATGCAGATTTGGGACATAACCTAGAAGTATCCTTCTCTACCCTCTATCCCACACTGTGGTTCCAATGCAGGAGGACCACAGACCACACCTTGAGATATACTAAAACGGGAGATATGAGGGCAAGAGGGTTGTGAAGGTCTAGAAAGGAACAGTTGGGTCCAGAACCTGAAGGTCTCAGTTTTTTCTAGCTAGAGAATTGTTCTTATTCCTTAGGGAAGGAGAATAATGTCTACCTTTAACCAGAGGAACTGTTTGATGGCAATATGAAGGACAGATTGAAACTCACTTTATTCTAAATCTAAAATGAGAACATGTGGCTCAGGAAGCTACCGCAATGACCTAATGTATCATGGTTAGCAAAGACTTGAACTACAGGTGCTACCTTAAAGCTTGCATGTGTTTTATTAAAAAATCAATAGCAGCTGGGCACAATGGCTCATGCCTGTAATCCCAGCACTTTGGGAGACTGAAGCGGGAGGACTGCTTGAGCCCAGGGGTTCAAGACCCATCTGGGAAACATAGCAAGACCTTGTCTCTACAAAAAATAAACAAATTAGCTGAGTATGGTGGTGCATGCCTGTAGTCCCAGCTACTCAGAAGGCTGAAGCAGAAGGATTGCCTGAGCCTAGAAGGTCATGGCTGTGGTGATTGTGCCACCGCATTCCTGTCTTAGTGACACAGGGAGACCTTGACTCAAAAAAAAAAAAGAAAGCAAAACAAAAAATCAAAAGCAACAGCAACAATTGTTTAGGACTTACACTAACAAAATTTTTTTGAGAGAATTATTTTATTACTGTCATTGTTTAGAATTGCAAATACATGGAATTATAGATATCAAATTGACATTTGGATGATAATATCATTATTATTTTAAATTCTCTACAGACAATGCATGCCCCTACTACCTGTAGCTTGGAGTGGGTTGCTTCTACCACCCTACCTATGAAGTGCCTCTGATTGGGAACCAGGTTGCAGTTCAAGGCGTTTGACAAATACACACATCCATGAAATTGTCATCACAATCAATATATGAAAAATTCTATCATCTCCAAAGGTTCTCTGTAATCCTTCTCAGACAGCCTTCAGTCTCTACTCCTGGCCTTAGCAACCATTGATCTGCTTTCTGTCACTATAGATATGATTTGTCTTGTCTAGAGTTTCATATAAGTGGAATCATACAATATGTATTTTTCATGTCTGGCTTCTTTTGCTCAGCAAACCATTTTGAGATTCATCAATGTAGTTGCATAAATCAGTAGTTTATCCATTCATTTACTGAGTAGCATTCCGCTGTTTAGATGTACCACAATTATTCATTTGTTAACCTGTTGAGGAACATTTGGGCTGCTCTCAGTTTGGGGCTATTATGAGAAATCTCATTCAAACAAATCTTTGTTTAGACATGATTTTTATTTCTTAGAGTAAACACTTAGGGCTGCTAAAATTGCTATATCATATGAAAGGTGTATGTTTAACTTTGTAAGCAACTTTTAAACTGTGTTCCAAAGTAATACCATTCTTATTCCCACCAGCAATGTATGAGAGTTCTGGTTGCTTCAGATCCAGTATTATTAGACTGCTTAACTTTAGCCATTTCAGTGAATGTAGTGGTATCTTATTATTGGCCATTTCCTTTGGCTGTAAATTTTTCATAATATTAGTGACTTGTACCACATCATTTCAATTCTTTGTGCAACACTTTCAGATCCCAAATGTAGCTAAAGAAATAATTCAAACTATGACTCTTACAAGGATATCATATCTCTTTAATAATAATAGGTATATTTGAGTTTTCAATGATAATAGAAAAATAAAGTTCTACACACCTCTTTTTGGTCAGTTCTACATTTTATCCTGTGCTTATTCAAAGAGAAGTGGCTATTTCTGAAGCCCTGCCAGACTTCCTTTTTCTATCTCATATACAGGACAGAATTGGCTTTTCTTTTTAAGGCATGTTTCTTTTTGACATTTCAGGTTAAGCTTTTTTTTTAAACTAATATTATGTAACAAACAAAAAAAATTGCAGGAAAAAAAAATGGAGTAGTACACCACATAACCTATTTTAGATTTAAAAGAGGTTTCCTAAGGAAGACCTGAGCCTAACTGTTCCAGAATGAGGAGGAAAGCAAAGTTGCAGATACACAACTGCAGATTGACTATGGACATTTATTTTACCTGGTAACTAACACTTTTGAATTGTTCATGTAATAGAGCAACTGTTGTTGAAGAATACTTCCCCAGTTGAAGATGATGATTTAGTTCCAGTGGGAAAGCATGCCCATGCACACAAACACCTGATCCAGTATACACTCAGCTGGTGTTACTAAGGTCTAGGAATGAGTTCACACAATCCTGCATTTAAATATCAGGCTGGAGGATACAAATTATTAGCATTGATAATAAGCTGTTGGGGTATCATTTAATGTTTATAAGCAATAAAAGTATTCATTTTATTTGTAACGTAATTTCTGGTATGGTGGAATAGGGGTGACTTTAAAGATTATCTAGTCCAATAACTTATTTTCCAAATTGAAGAAATTTAGTCCCCATGGCAAATCAGTGATTTGTCTCAAGTACCTCCTATAGTTAGTGGCAAAGTTGGATGTAGAGCCAGAATCTTCATTGCTTAATTTATTGGACCATCCTATGTAGCATGGGTAGCTAAAAGGTAGAATTGGAGCACAAAGATTTTTTAGAAAGCATATCATATTTGCAAAACATTTAAGTAAACGTGATTTCCTAACAGCTTAGCAAAATGTAAGTAAAAATTTCTAAAAACAAAAGAACTAGAGTTATTTCCAGATGGCATCAATTTATTATTCCCTCTGTCTTCCATAACTAAGGAAGTCAGGGTGAGGAGTTCCCTTTTTTCAAAAGATTTCCTAGAAAGGAATTCTATACCATCTCCAAATTTCTAAGAATTGCTTCAATAAGAAAATTAATTTTTCTTTGCAATCAAACTTTTTTTTAAAGCATGGCCTTGCCCTTTACATTCTATGTAAACTCATGGGCCTTGGACTTCTATACTCAAGAATACATGAGGTGAAAACAGGCTAATGTTCTGCAGATCCCTAGATCAACAAAACAGAAGAATTTCACTGAGGAGGGTTTCCCATGAATTTAAAGTGGGGTTGCCCACACTTTACAGTTTTGGATTAAGTGACCAATCCTGAACTTGATGATCTTCTCATGTCTCCTACCTGACATTCCACACAGCCCAGGTCCTTTCACAATTTGGCTCAAATTTCTTGGAAATTCAGCTGAAATTCAATCTCAGTTTGTGAACCTTGGCAAAGAATTCTGCTGGCCTGCTCCAAGATGCCCCCAGCCAGCAGCATGCACTCTCTTCCCTCTCTGGAGGACCCAGGGGACCAGCTTTACTGAGTGTTTGTGTTGGTTGTCCTCCCCGAGTCCAGGGTGACGTCTCCTTTCCAAAGTTCCGTGTCTACCATTTTCTGATGTTGATCACCACACTCCAGAGGGAAAGTAAAAATCCTGGGGCCATACTAAGAGTGAAAAGTTTTATAGCATCCTCCAAAATGGCCAGTTTAGTCTTAGACCCTGCCCTCGCCAGCCTCCCTCTTCTCCTCACACTCCTGGCCACTCTTAACAACATTCCTGCACATAGTTCCATCATCCCTTAACATTATTATCCTAAAAGTCCCTCTGGCTACTCTTCCTTTCATCATGTTTCCCACAGCACTGTGTGAAAATCAATAAAGTATATGATGACTATGAGAAAGTCTATAAAGTGGACCACTCCTATTTTATCCTTTGGTTATTTTTGCAATTAAGTTAAAATTTGTCTTCTACAGAGTATCTCTGCATGCATGAAGAATTCCAATCAAGGAAATCTCAAAATTAAACCTAATTCTCTTTTCAAAATATAATCTATCTCCTCAAAACAGCAGGTACATTCAGAGCAATTGCAATTGTAATGTTGTGATTGCATAAAATTCCAAAGTGACTTTCTAAATGTAATGATTCTAAAATCCATAGAAAATTAAGCAAGTAAAACGTAATAAAATTTGAGGTGGGGGGAAGACTGCCATAATCTAAAAGTATTAGAAAGCTATATAACAAGTAAAACATTTTTGTTCTAACATGGTACTCAGTAGATGGGTCATAATTTTTCTAATCCAAGAATACATGAGAATTTAATAAATGTTAAGGGTGAAAATTCAAACTGGAAGATTTGTTTATTCAGAGAAAAATAGCTTTCTCTCTCACAGCATGTACTAAAATGCCATGTGAATTATAGAGTTAAATGTTTGAAAATAAAAAGAGGGATTTTTTCTTAATTCAGGTGTGATTGGTCTAAAGCTTAGTGTTTAAAAATTTAAACAAGATAACAACCTTTACCTATTAAATTTACAAATTTTTTTTAAAACTCAGTGTTGATGATTATGTAGAAATAGGTTTTCTGATTCATTACTGGGGTTAAACTGGTAATTTCTAAAAAGCCATTCAAAAATAGGTATCAAGAGCCTTATAGCTATCATACATCTCTGTATATTAAAATTCTAGACATTGGACTTAAGATAATAATCAAAAATTACACAAATATATGGATACAGCATGTTCGTCATAACAGCATAATTTATCAAAGAGGTTTTTTTGGGGTTTTTTTTTTAACGGAAATGCACAGGCAAGTCAGTGTACAAGTGAAGTAGATAAAGACCCTTGCTCCATACATCTATTTTCATCCACACATTTCAACAGGAATGCAGTGGCTGAACCTTCAGAGTTATTAAAAACATGTGATGTTTCTAGGGTGGCCCTGATTGAGGGTAGATTACATGAAAGGACAATAAAGGATGAAGGTTTGAGATCAATGAAGGTTTGAGATCAATCTTACACTAAGATTGCATTGTTTTCAGACTTCAATATGCCTGGTTGGATACACAGAAACTTTAACTGCCTAAAAAGATTGTAGATATTCACAACCTGGGAGGCATTCAGACCTCCTGGGTACACATAGACCTGTGTACATTGAGTCTGTTATAACTGAGTAACTCCATCCCATTCTGCCTTAGGCAGGCCTGGTTTACTCCTGCAGGCTGGGCATAAAATGGTTAATTGGCAGCTCCTTTTACTTTCAAAAGTGCCTAAGTATTTGGATGATAAATTATATCGACACTCTAATGACCCATTTATCTTAATTAAATACATTTCATTTATTTTAATGAAATGGTGTTTTTGGCACAAAGGAATATGTTGAAGAGCATTAAGTGAAATAGCTCAATGTAATTAATGACAGTATTTGCTAAGAGTGTTGTCCATTATATTATATTGTTCTTCTCTTTAAGAACCCATGAGAGGCATTTCTCTCTGGTCTCAGCAGCAGTGTAACTGTTTCTCCCAAGTAACTGGTATATTTTGCATCCTGGACTCTGAATTGAAGAATTGGTCCTGTTTTTCACTTTGCACTCAGTCATTACTAGAATCTTGGAATCAAATGCATGATTCACCTTTAGTTGCAATTATGGCCTTCAAGTTCCAGGATATAAATGATTAGGTCCCTAATTTACCGTTTGACCTCTCCTTCAGACTTTAAATACTTTGTTTTGCCTGTCTTTCTGTTCGTTTGCTTGTTTGTTTGTTTGTTTGTTAATTTTACAAACTTGAAAACAGTAGAAGTAGCACTCAACCACAGCTGTTAAACAACAGTAGATTTCTGTCCTTCAAAAGATACATATTACAATAAGAATGACATAAGTACTGCTAGCATAGAGCACATCTGTCAGTCACCCATTCCAACACAGCCTAAGTCTTAACCTTTACTGCATCACTAAAACACCTTGAGAGTTCAGTCAAGAAAGAGAACCCAAGATTGTGACCTGATGATGAGTTGATAGACTTTATTCCCATAAATAATATCTCCCAAATATTTTTATATTTAGGTTTCATGGGTTCTGCAGCTACAGAAAGCTATTACTACAGATGGCACCTGGTGACTTAGGCTCTGATCAGTCTAAGGATAAAACCTTCCTCCAATTGCTAGAGGGTGGTAGAGCCAGTTATTGGCAGAACTTCCAGTAGCAGCACAAGCCTAAAATCGATTGCTGCATTTGCAACACTGGTTGGCAGAAAGGGATTTTAAATCACCAGAAATTAGATGATTGAGACAATATACTCTGGTTTTGTTTTCCTCCCTGTGTCTCTTTGGACTGACCAGCACCATTTCCTCAGTAATAAAGACACATTTTTTAAAAGATATTGTTGTATTTTCTTTGCAACTTTTCTATAAATCCAACTCTATTCTATTTTTTTCTAAAAAGAATAGTATCTTTAAAAAAAAAAACTCTCTGTGTGCAAGCTGCTAATTTGCAGTTCTCCAAACTCCAAGCACATAGTAAGATAGCGCTTCCTGGACTCCTGGACTTGGTAAGGTCATGTTACTACCTCTGGCTAATGAATTGGAGCTGGAATTATTTCCTGACATGGCAGTAAGTTGCTGCTCTGGCACCACTTTCCCTCTGCCACAGTGATTGGAAATGTCCTAGATAATGGATGTTCCACCATAGTGGATCTTGAGTAACGATGAAGCAGCAGAGTCTCAGCTGACCACGAATGGGCATGTGCAAGATTAAGATATAAACTTTTGTTTTTCAAGCCAATTGAGATTTGAGAACTACTACACTTTTCCATAGCATAACGGATCATATGCTGATATAACATGACAGGACTTTAGATAGAATGGTGAAGTTCAAGTTTATCTAAGTGTACTCTGTGTATATACGTGTGTGTGTGAAGTTTATTAAAAGGCCCTTATGCACTATTTAGTATAACTATGTATTCCTGTTTGTCCAAAAGATTTCAGGTTGACATTCATTGTCCTGGAGTAACTTAATCATAGAGGTCCTCTTCATTAAGTCCCCAGTTTATGCAACACATTATATAATCACACCAGGACTGCTGCATGCCTCATTTCGCATACAATGTGCATTCCACATACTATATGCATTTTGTGCACAAACCTCACTATAAACCTTCATCTTATTTTCCTAACTCATTTTTCTCTCATTTTTCCAATAAAGTATTTCTCCATTTTGTTGTAATGTATGAAACCTTTACTCTTCCCATAAAGAAACAAACTGGTATGTTGTATGTATACAATTTATTTTAATTACTTAATTTTAAACTAAGTTTAAATTAATTTATTAAAAATAAATTTGTATTTTTAAATATGCTTGAGGAATTATAAATGACTTTCTCCCTTTTAATCCTGTTACATATCCTCTATTTCATATCATTGCCTTTCATGTTTCATGTAACTGATTGGCCTTAAGATTAACTAGATAGAGGGCTATGAGTATTGTATCAGTCACAACTTTTGTCTGCAAGCAAAGAGAGATAGGTTTTGGTTGAGTTAAGAATAAAATTGAATTAATTTAAAAGATCTCAGGTAACTTACAGAATTAATGGAAGAGTTTGAAGGTAGGCAGCCATATAAAATCTCCCAGTCTCGTTGTCCAGTGAGGAAAGAGTTTCAACTGATTGACTTGGTGGTAGTAAAAAGAAGGAAGGTATTGACTGGGCATGGTAGCTCAAGCCTGTAATCTCAGCACTTTGGGAGGCTGAGGTGATGGAATTTCCTGATTCCATGGGTTCAAGAACAGCCTGGGCAAATTGGCGAGACCTAATCTCTACAATACATTTTTAAAAATAAGCCCAGCATGGTAGCACATGCCTGTAGTTCCAGCTACTTGGAAGGCTGAAGTGGAAGGATCGCCTGAGCCCAGCAGGTCAGTGCTGGGGTGGCTGTGAATAAGCCACTGCACTCTAGCCAGGGCAATAGAGTAAGACTCCAACTCAAAAAAAAAAAAAGAAGAAGGTTTTTATTCTTGACTTCTTTAGTTGCTAGTTCCTGAATCAAAACCTGGCATAGGTATTACTGACTGATATGTTAAATGACTGTGTTCTACTGCAAAAAAAAAAGTTTGGAAAAGCAAAAATCTAACATTTGCAGTTTCTGTGGTAGAAAGCAGTCTTTATTCCACAACAAGTCACCAGAATGTGGAATTAAACAAATATTTCTTTGACATTTTACTAATGGTTTAGATGCTAAACCAGAAAGAATGGATGAAGAGCCAAAATAAATAGCAAATGTCTATTTTTAGGCAATGAAATTCAATACAAAAATGCTAGTGATCATTATTTTGTGTACACACGTGGGTTTGCTCTACTGTGGCCAAATACCCACAAACCTATTCATCCTATTCATCCCTATGCACCTAGACCACAGCTGTAGCTGAAAAGTCAGATAAATTCAACCACTTTACACCAGTTTGCAAATTCTTCCTCCACTAATGACTACACAGACAATGACTTTAAGCAAGGCAAATATTGTTTTCTCTTAACACAGAAAAATCTGTGGCAACATCTCCATCCATATATTTAGGTGAAGTAACGACAATTCTCACATGTAAAGCCAGCCCCAGGGTTAGTAACAAGTCCACTTGCCTACCTGCCCAGGTCATTTCCATTACGAATTCATTTACCCAAGATGCTAGCTAGATAAATTGCAATATGTTTTTTTTAATTGCAATATGTTAAATAAAAATATGTTACTCCTCAAGCTAAAGTCAGAAACCAGCTTTGCTTCTCAGTAACAACGTGCCTTTTTATAGCCATTGGTGTCATTTTTATCACCTATGAAACGAGGCATTTGACAATGGTAAGATCCCCAAAGTTCTTTCAAATCTCAAATTCTATGGTTCAATAAATCCCAATATGAAACAATTAGGTGTGATTGTGCCCAGGTACAAGCTCCTGACCTAAGCAAGGCATTAGTACATAGCAGATACTTAACAAACATTTGAAGAATGGATGAAAAAATAATCAGTAGATGAATAAATGAATGAATGATGAATGAATGAAAGTTTCTTAGATTCTTTGTTGAATGAAGTATAACCAGGCCAAGGGATAGCATTCTATTGAATGTTCTCTGATAATTGTTTATCTTTCAGTTAATCCATAGGCCTTTCCCTTTTCCCAAACTAACACTATGAACTGCTTAGCTAAGATGTTCTAGCTGTACCATTTTTAACTCACTTTTTAGAAAGTCTGTTGAAATATGTTTCACACTTTACACCATTGCACATACACTGAAGTGTACAATTCAATGCTTTTTTAGTATATTCACAGTTATGAAAGCATAACCACAGTCTAATTTTAGAACACTTCCATGACTCCCCCAAAAACCTCATATCCATTAGTATACTCTCCATCCCAACCCCCAGCCCTAAGCAACCACTAATCAATTTCCAGTCTCAATAAATTTGCCTATTCTTAACATTTCATATTAATGAAATCATAAAATATATGCTCTTTGCAACTGACATCTTTCAATTAGCATAATGTTTTTAAGGATTGTCCATGTCATAACATTTATCAATATGTTTTTCTTTTTGATGGCCAAACAGAAATTTATTGTATAAATATACTACTTTGTATTTATTCATCTATCAGATGATGGACATTTTAGTTGTTTCTACTTTTTCACTATTATGACTAGTGTTGCTATGAACATCACCATACCAGCTTTTGTGTAAATACATGTTTTAATTTCTTTAGGGCAACTGCCTAGGAATAGAAGTTCTGAGTTTTATGGTAACTCTATGTTTAGCCTTTTGAAAAACTGTCAAATGGTTTTCCAAAGTGGCTGCACCATTTTATATACCCACCAGCAATATATATAAGGGCTCCGATTTCTCCATGTCCTTACCAACACTTGTTATTATCTGTCTTTTTGATCATAGCCATCCTAGTGGGTGTGAACTGGTGTTTCACTGTGGTTTTGACTTACATTTATCTGATGGCTAATTATGTTGAACATCTTTTTATGTGCTTATTAGCCATTTGTATGTCTTCCTTGGAGAAATGTCTATTAAGATTCATTGATCATTTTGAGGGATCCAAGATGGCCACTGCAGACTAATACTTCTGTCACTGAGCAAGGCAGAGTATACGGACCCAGACATCGATAGATGGAGACACCTTGAACACTTTTGGATAGGTAAAGTACCCTGCATTCAGCAAAGGTCTCTGAACACACAGAGACCAGAAAGTGACAGCAGTGCAGTAATCTGGGTATCCCATCCCCTGAGGTGTGCCAGGCTCACACAGGAACCAGAGCCCTACCCAGTGATTAAGAGTGGGTGAATGACCCTAAGACATTTTGGGTTAATTCATCCCCTCCCAGTCATGCACAAGTCATCAGTCCCACATAGGAGAAGTCCTGATCAGGGCACAGCAATGGGCAACAGGATCCCAAGAGGAATGGGGAACAAAACTCATGCTCAGTCAGCCACTGTGAGCATGACTTCTGCCAGCAGAGCCCAGTAGCCAGCTCCCAGGCAGGGAAAGCATGCTGCAGAGTGAACCCGGCTGGTGCCTGCTACCAACAGCAAAGAGCTTCCTGGCCAGATTAGAAAGAATCACCTCCATGTCCTGTATGCCTACAAGGCAGATCTCTCTTCCTCCACTTTGGCAGGGAATTTGCTCTTTTTAAAGAGCAGAATGTGGACTTGAACATGGAGGGAGTGACACAATAGACACCTGAAGGCTTACTTAGTGGATAGGCTTCTGGGCTGCAAACCACAGACAGCAGATGGGGGGTGGGGCACCCCTCTCACCCACTCTCTGCAGAATGGCAGCAGCAGGGGTTGAAAACTAGCCCAACTAGTTTAACAGCAGGAGAGAAAATTCACAATAGAGAAACCTGCCACGGGGTGGAGCAAAGAGCAAAAGTGAGTGCCCCTCCTTCTCTCACTGAATGACCCATATTGAATCACAGAAAGGGCCCTAGAACAGAGGGTAATAGACCAGCTTCAACAAAACCAAAGTGGAATTATATAGAGGGAAGAGAGGCATGTCATAAATGAGGAAAAATCAATTAAAAAATACAGGTAACCCTCAAAGTCCTAAAGAGACAGTACCTGAAAAAGTAGCTGTCAGGGCACAAACAATGGAAATCCCCCAAAATGACCAGTCCTAGATAACAGTCACAGAAATCAGAGAATGGATGGCTAAAATGAACAGAGAGAACCAAGAGAATCTAGAAACAAAACTCACCAATGCTATACAGGAAGTAAAAGCAGAGGTAGCCAATTTTAGAAAAGCCCATTCTGAAATAATGGATATGAAGAATGTCATCCTGAAAATTAAAAACAAGCATAGGTAACAAGCATAGAAAGCAGGATCAGGCAGAGGAGAGAATCTCAGAGTTTGAAGATCAAAACATGGAATTAATACAGTCTGTCAAAAACAGGGGGGGAAAGCTCAAAAAGAAGAAGTAAAGCCTTTGAGAGAAGTGGGACTATGTCAAGAAGTCAAATCTCCACCTGATTAGTGTCCCTGAAGCAGAAAGGGAAACAGAGATCACCATGGAACAAACATTCCATGAGGTCATCCAAGAAAACTTCCCATATCTCACTAAAAAGGCAACTTCAAACACAAGAGATCAGAGAACCCCCAAAGGTATCACATGAGAAGACCATCCCCAAGACACATAGTAATCTGCCTCCACAAAGTAAGCATGAAAGAAAAAATCCTAAAGACAGAAAAAGAAAAAGTTCAGACTATCTAGCAGGAAAGACCCATTAGAATCACTACAAGCCAGAAGGGACCCAAGTCCAATTTTAAACATTCTTAAAGAAAAGCAATTCCAGTCAAGAGTCTCCTACCACACCAAGCTAAGCTTCATCAAAATGGGGGAATTAAAATTCTTTCCAGACACCCAATCCCTAAGAGAATATCCCACCTCCAGATCAGCCCTTCAGGAGATGCTTAAGAAGGTGTTGAACACATACACAAACACACACAAGAATGATCACACCCATCACAATAATACAGGTAAGCACAGAGTCAACAGAGCATACAGAGCATTCACAAAAGTGAAAATACATACATATATAAAAATACAAAAGTAAAAAAGAAAACAAAGCTATATTCCAAAAGCCCTTTGACTGGAAAAACTCACACATTTCAATAATCAGCTTGAATGCAAATGGACTAAATGCACCACTGAAGACACAGAGATTGGCAAGCTGGATAAAGAAGCATGCTTCAATAGTCTGTTGCCTCCAGGAATCTCATCTCACTGCAAAAGACACTCATAGGTTCAAAGTTGGATATTCAATTTATTCTTGTTTCAACCTTGGGAGGTTGTGTGATATCAGAAAGTCCTCCATTTCCTTTAGGGTTTCTAGTTTATTTGCATACAGGTGTGGGCTAGAAAATGGTCTTTCAGGCAAATAAAAAACAGAAGAGGGCAGATGTAGCTATTTTGATATTACAAAAAAGCAGACTTCAAGCCACCAAAAGTTAAAAAGGACATGGAAGGATGCTACATAATGATAAAAGGCTCAATTCATCAGGAAGAAATATCCATTTTAAACATATATGCATCCAACACAAGAGCATCAGGTTTTATAAAACAACTTCTAAGTAAACTAAGAGAGGATGCTCACACAATCAGTGTTGGAGACCTAAATACCCCACTAACAGCTTTAAATAGATCGCTAGGGCAAAAAAACCAACATGGAGATTCAGAACCTTAAGTCAACACTTGATCAAATGGATTTAATAGACATCTATAGAACACTTCACCCAACAACTACAGAATATACCTTATACTCATCAGCACATGGAACATACTCTAAGACTGATCACATTCTCAGACATAAATCAAGCATGAACAAATTTCAAAAGATTGAAATAATACCATGCATCTTCACAGATTACTGTGGAATAAAAATAAATATCACCACCAACAAGATCCCCCCAAAACACACAAAGACATGAACACTAAACAACATGCTGCTGAAAAACTTCTAGGTCAATGGAAATCAAGGCAGAAATAAAAAGATTTCTGAAAACAAACACCAAAGACACCTCTGAGATGCCATGAAATCAGTGTTAAGAGGAAAAGTCAATAGCATTGAATGCATCAAGAAAACAAAGATGACAAGTAAACAGCCTAGCATCATACCTAAAGGAGATGGAAAGGGAAGATTACCAAAATCCTAACTTGAGCAGAAGAAACCGAATCACAATGATAAAATCACAATTGCAGGATATAAGCGACAAAAATATCATAGAAAAGATCAGCAAGACAAAAAGCTAGTTCTTTGAAAAGTTAAATAAGATTGGTGAACCCCTGGTTAGATTGGCTAAAAAAGAGACAAAGTCCAAATAAACACAAATAGAAATGCAAAAGGCAAAGTCACAACTGACCCTGAAGTAATTCAAAAGATTATCAGAGATTACTGAGAAAACCTGTATGCAAATAAACTAGAAAACCTAAAGGAAATGGGTACTTTCTGTCATCACACAACCTCCCAAGATTGAAACAAGAGAAATTGAAGCTCTAAACGGACCATAACAATCCAGGAAATCAACTCAGTCATTGGAAATCTCCCCACCAGAAAAAGCCCCAGACCAGATGACTTTACAGCTGAATTCTACAAGACATACAAGGAGGAGCTGATACCAATCTTACTGAAAGTATTCCAGGCAATTGAGAATGATGGTATTCTTCCTAACTCATTTTATGAAGCTAACTTCATACTGATACCCAAACCTGGCAAAGACTCAACAAGGAAAGAGAATTATAGGCCAATCTCCTTGATGAACATGGATGCAAAAATTCTAGCAAGATTCTAGCAAACAGGACCCAACAATGCATCTCAAAGATCATCCACCATGACCAGATGGGCTTAATTCCTGGGATGTTGGGCTGGTTCAACATTCACATGAACATAAATCTAATTCAGCACTTTAATAGATATGTAAACCCAAGGACCACATGATTATATTATTAGGTGCAGAAAAAGCAGCATTCCTTCTTGACAAAAACCCTTGAGCAAACTAGGCATAAAAGGAAAATTCCTCAAATCAGTAAGAGCCAACTATGATAAATCCACAACCAGCATTTTACTCAATGGGCAGAAGCTGAAAACAGACCCCCTAAGAACAGGAACAAGACAAGGATGCCTACTATCACCCCTCCTGTTCGACATAGTGTTGGAAGTCCTAGCCAGAGAAATAAATAAAGAGAAGAAAATCAAGGGTATCCAAATAGTAAAAGAGGAAGTTAAGCTGTCCCTTTCTGCAGATGATATGATTCTATACCTTGAATACCATAGGGAGTCTGTCCAAAGCATCCTCATACTGATAAATGACTTTGGTAAAGTCTCAAGTTACAAAATCAATGTGCAAAAGATAGCTGCATTTCTATACACCAACAAGCAGGCAGAGAACCAAATAAAACCACAATCCCATTCACAATAGTCACAAAATAATAAAAATCTTGGCATCCACCTAACCAGAGATGTGAAAGACTTTTACCACGAGAACTACAAAATGCTGCCCAAAGAAATCAAAGATGATACAAACACATGAAAAAATATTCTATGTTCACGAGTTGGAAGAATCAATATTGTCAAGATGGCTATTCTACACAAGACAATCTACAGATTCAATGCAATACCTACAAAATTACCAGCATCATTTTCTTAGACCTGGAAACAATACAGAAATTCATATGGAAATAAAAAAGAGCATGAATAGCCAAAGTAATCCTCAGCAAAAGGAACAAAGTTGGAGGCAACCAGACATCAAAATCTATTACAAGCCTACAGTAACCAAAATAGCCTGATATTGGTATAGGAATAGGCACATAGACCAATGGACAGATATTTCAGAAGCAAAAACACAAACCTTCAACTAATCATTGACAAAACCACCAATAACAATCACTGGAGAGAGGAGGCCATAGTTAGGAAATGGTGCTGGGGAAACTGGCTGATCACATCCAGAAGAATGAAACTGGACACCTACCTATCAACATATACACAAATAAACTCAAAATGAATCAAAGACCTAAACATAAAACCTCCAACTATAAGAATTCTAGAAGAAAACATATGAAACACCCTCATGCACACTGGAGTAGGCAAAGAATTCTTGACCACGTTTTCAAAAGTGAATGCCATAACAGCTAAGATAGATAAGTAGGATACCATCAAACTGAAAAGCTTTTGCACAGCAAAATAAACTATCAAGAAAAGTGACAACCCACAGAATGAGGGGGAAAAGTTTGCAAATTAGGCATCTGACAAAGGCCTAACATCCAGGATATACAAGGAATTCAAATGAAAGTAACAACAACTAAAAAAAAAAAAATTACAAAGTGAGCAAAGGACATGAACAGACACTTCTCAGATGACATACCAGCAGCTAACAGACACATGAAAAAATGCTCAACCTCACTAATCATCAGAGAATTGCAAATCAAAACTATAATAAAATACCACCTAAATCAGGTAGGGATGGCTATCATTAATAAGTCAAAAAACAACAGATGCCAGGGCAGGTACAGAAAAAAGGGAACTCGTCTACCCTGTCGGTGGGAGTGCAAACTAGTTAAAACTCTAAGGAAAGCAGTTTGGTGATTCTTTAAAGAACTAAAAATTGCCCTTTCATAACATCCAGCAATTCCTCTCCTGGAATATGCACGGAGGAATATAAATTGTTCTACCAAAAAGACTTCTGCATGTGCATGTTTATTGTCACACAATTCACAATAGCAAAAACATGGAAAATTGACTGGATAAAGAAAATGTGGTACATATACATGACGGAATATTACACAGCCATAAAGAAGAACAAAGTTATATTCTTTGCAGCAAATTGAATGGAGGTGGAGACCATCATACTAAGTGAACTATCACAGAAACAAAGAACTGAATAATGCATGTTCTCACTCGTAAGTGGGCCCTGAACATTTGTCACATTAGCACAAGGTAGTGATTAGCAGTCTCTGGGCACTGCTAGGGGAAGGAGGAAGGAGGAAAGTGGGAGCACATGACAACATAAAAGGTACCTGGTTCACTACCATGGCGAGTGAGGGCCAGTTAGAAGCACAGACTTCACCTGCATGCAACCTGCTTATGTAGTGAACTCTCAGTTGTACCTGAATTGAATTATCACTTTGATTTCTCTAATAATTTTTTTCATTATATTTCCTTTGTGGGTTTCTGTAGGGTTTATAATATACATCTTAATCTGTGGCAATGTGCTTCAGACTGTACTAAATTCCAGTAGGATGTAGAAATGGTTTTCCCATACACCTCTCTTCCCCTTTCTTCTTTTCTGTACTATTATTAATGTAATTTTAATCTAAACACGAACTTCCCCACACTTTGTTTCAAATACAATCAGTCTTTGGTAACAGCTTGGAGTTCTCTGTTCTTATGGTCTTCTCTGTCTCTGAGAAATACCTGCAACTCTGCTCCAAAACTTGGAGCTGGGAGTGACCCACTTCTTTCAAATAACATCACTGCCTATGGGCAGGGCACTAGGCTAGGACAGAAGTCTTTAGTTTTCTCACCTTACCTCTCCCAGTATGTAACCTCCAACCTGGAACAAGCAAGACTGAACACAGACAACCAGAGCCTCAACATTCTTGGCCTGCCATATCTGGAGTATAGCTTTTACCTTGAGTGGAGAAAGGCTAGGGAAAGTAAACCCCAGACCTTTCAATCACTCTTTCTGAGAATAAAGCCTCTGAAACATGGACTTGGGAGAGGGGATAAGAAATTCTGGTGGACTATATCACCCAAGGAGATAGTATAGTCCTCAAGTTGGAGCTGAGATGAAAGGGAGTTCTGTGCTCTAGGTTGCTCTCACTTGAAGTGGGGATTCCATCATACTGAACTGGGAATGGTAAGGGTGTAAGCAGGTTGCAGTTCAAAGGACACAGATTCCGACTGTTCTTATTGAGATAGAGTAGATTTTCTTGAATAAATGTTTCTTTATTTATTTTTCAAGTACAAATGTACTTCATCTGAAAACATTTATAAATATTTGCCCTTAAGATACTTTCAAAAGATTTTAATTTTTCTTTTTTGTAATTTTCACCAATTATAGTTCTTTCATTGGACAAAAGGTCTATAAAGCTTGTCACTCCTCCATTCCAGAAGTCATCTTTTGTTCATCTTAAATAATTATTTGAGTTTAAAAAGTTTTTCTTTATTTTTTAATTAGGATGAGAATATTTTCTTTTTTAATGTTAATTTTAATTTTAGAGTTGTGGGGTACATGTGAGGATTTGCTATGTAAGTAAATTGTGTTCAGGTGAGTTTGGGCTTCTAGAGAGCTCTCTCTTCCCTTGGTAGTGGACATGGTATCCAATGAGTAGTTGTATGCTCCTTATTTTAAAAGTTTTTATTAGTAATTCATATTATAAAACCTTCTTAGAGTTAAAGTATACTTTCTTGCTTTCTCCTTCACTCTCATGCTGTTCAAGTAAGAATAATCAGAAAAATTAATTATGCAGATTTCTATACAATACCCTGGGAACCACTGAATCACTGACCTATAGCAGTTTGTGAAGAACATTTGGCATGCACACAGCCTATCTTGTTTCACGTAGGTCCAAAAATTCAACTGCAGTTTTCTACCAAACTTTTTGTCTTAAGTTATATTTAAGTATACTTGCAATGACATACTTCACTTCTCCTTTACAAAGTATTGGGTATACAACATATATTCCATATATATAACCAGAAATGTGATGTTATAATGATCTTGTAGTCTAACATCAACACTAACACATTGAGAAATATCCATCGTGAAGACACTTCAAAGTTTGGACCAATTATTTGACATTGTCACGTACTTACTGAATATTTGGCAAAATCTAGTTGTGCCAACAGTTGAAACACATTTGTAGCAATGTTTTTATTGTTTCCTGTATTTTTCTTGTATTAGAAACATAATAGCATGTTTATAGTAATTCCATCTTTCTGATTATTAATGCAGTTATATAAAGTCCTAGCCAATTCACCGATCTGCAAATTGAAATTGACTAATGCATTATATTTCATCCTAGTCCATTAGTCATAACTCAGACTGTACCAATGTGCCAGCCAAGAACTTGCCCCAGTAGAATTATACTTGATCTCCTCTGCCCTTTAGTTGATAGAAAAACCATTGATAAATCACTAGGAATAACATTTTAATCAGTTGTACATTCTCTTGTCAGTTGTTTGATCTAAACCTAATTTTCAAGGATTCTGAGTGAATCTATTCAACAACTCTCAGCCCTACCCAAAGTTGGGGATTCCAATAGGTTACTAGTCCAAGGAAATATATTTTAAACATTTTAATATGGACATGCCTTTTGTTTAGAAATTGTATTAATTAAGAACACTGGTTTCTCTTCATGGAGCTCCAGTTCCACCTCCAGGGCCAGATGAGAAAAAAATAATGATCAACTTAATCTACAGAATAATATGGAATTATCTTGGATGATTTCAGTAGACTATGGATGATATATGGATTCAATTTTGAGCTAATCCCAAAATATTATCAACTTTATAGAATACTATACTAAGAAAGATTCTGAGACTATATTTGGAGTTAGTGACAATGTTGCATGATTAGAAAGATCCACTAGGGACATAAGACAGAAGAAAGTAACACTTATGCTACCTATGTGCTGTCAACAGGGGTTTAGGTCCAATGACACTGATTTACTTTCAGGTATAAGGTAATATACTTAGTAATATCACCATTATCCATGCCATATTTCTCCATAGAGTGACAGTCCTCATGAGGCTAAATGTCTTCAAAAATATGAAACATATGAGCATGCTACAAACCATCTTGCTGCTCCTAGTTTCTCTCACTGAAATCATGTTTAACTCATCTAACTTTCTTTTCACTGTTTGCCTGTGAATGACATATCAGACATATCAGAAAACTCTTCCTTTAAGCTTTATGATAAATGTTTTGAATAGTAAGAAAGTCTATCACAAAAAGAAAGTAAGAAGCATTTTCCATTCAACTGAGGGACATTGCCAAAGTAAGGTGCTGGGGATAATGAATAGTCCATGGCTGTCTATGCAACATGAATATTTTTAAAATGCAAAATGATGCCAATGAGTGGTGATCATGAATATAATAAGTGCTTCCTGGGTCTTAGTGTGTCTGTGCATGTCAATCCTGTTCCTTTGTGGTTTTCCATTAATTTATGTAAATTCAGGAATAAAGATACTAATATATAAGCAAGATGGTACAATAGAGATTCTAGTCCTTATACCTTCACAGAAACATTAATTTTGACAATCATCCATGGATGGAAATATCTCTGTGGGAACTCAGGAGTCCAGAGGGGAGATCATAGCACTCTATTCAAGTAAACAATTTGAGGATAGATGCATGAAGGAGGTAACAAGAGTACTTGAAGTTTACCTCTGTCAACCCTCCCTAAAAGTGGCATAAGAAAAAAGGGATTCTTTATTCTTTTTACAAGGAAATCTCTATAAGGCTATCAGCAGATTTCTTGGCAGAAACCTTATAAGCCAGGACAGAATGGAATGATACAATTGAAGTGGTAAAGGGGGAAAACTGCTAACCAAGAATACCTTGTCTGGAAAAGCTGTCCTTCAGAAATAAATGAAAGATAAAGACTTTTCCAGACAAATACTATGTGATCTCACTTATATGTGGAATTTTTAAAAATTTGCAACACATGGAAGCAGAGAGTAGAATGGTGGTTACCAAATGCTGAAGAATGGAGAGATTGGGGAAATATTGGTCAAAGAATATAAAATTTTAGTTAGAAATAAGTTCAAGAGCTCTACTTACATCATGGTGACTATTGTTCATAACCATCTATTATATAATTGAAAATTGCTAAAAGTAGATTTTAGTGTTCTTGCCACAGAAATGATAATTATGTGCGGTATACATATGTTAATTAGCTTATTTAGCCATTCCAAAATGTATACATATAGCAAAGCATCATGTTTATTAATTAATGTATACATATTAGCAAATGTATACATATAGCAAAGCATCAATTTTATCAGTTAAATAAAAAGTAAACAAACAGAATGTATTAAAGACTTAAATGTAGACATAAAACTCCTAGAAGAAAACACAGGGAAAAAGTTCCTTGACTTTGGTCTTAGCAATGATTTTTTTTTTTTTGATGTGACACTAAAAGCATAGGTAATAAAAACAAAATTAAACAAGTGGAACTATTTCAAACTAAAAAGCTTCTGCGCAACAAAGAAAGTAATGAACAAAATCAAAAGGCATCCTACAGAATGAAAGTAAATATTTGCAAACCATGTGATATATACATACAATGGAATATTCACCTTTAAAAAGAAGGAAATCTTGCCTTTTGTGACATAGGATAGGCTTATGGACATTAATCTCTCTCCTGTCTTCCCACCTCTGCTCAGGTGAAGAATGATGAGTAATAAATGTAAATTGCCAATTTAAATGTCCCATAAAAATTAATTTTATGCTCTGTGTTGGTTTTGTATTCTTGTGTGACAAATTAATGAAAGCTTGGCAGCTTAAAACAATACCCACTTATTAGCTCATTCATCTTTAGGTCTGAAATCTGACATAGCACTACAAGGTTCTCTGCTCAGGATACAATATAGTCATAATCAAGGTTTTGGCTGGCCTGAGTTCTTGTCTGAAGGCTCTAGGGAAAAGTTGGTTCCCATACTCATTACTGTAATTAGCAGAATTTGTTTATCTTCAGTGATAGAAGGTCCCCATTTCTTTATTAGCTATCAGTCAAAGTCCATTCTCAACTCCCAGACACTGTCCACAGTTTTTTTGTTTTTGTTTTTTTGTTTTTTGTTTTTTGCCACTTGGCCCCCTTTATCTCTAAGCCAGTAACGGTGCATTGAATGCTCCTCTTGCTTCAAATACCTGACTTCTCTTTCTGTGACCAACCAGAGAAAAGGGCCTTTATGGTTAGGTCAGGCTCATATGGATAATCTCCCTACCTTAAAGTCAACTGTGCTGTGTAACATAGCCTAATCAGAGAGTAAAATCTATCATAGTCACAGTCCCAGGGTCATACAGCCATCGGGAATTGAGGCAGAGGGAATCTCTGAGGCCATCTTAGAATTCTGCCTACCACATGCTCCTTTGAACTTCATATCTAAATTTGGCTATTGTTTTCCTTGAATTCTGGCCAATAAAGATTCTTAACTATTAAATAACATTTTTACATAAATCTACCCCTTGTTTGGAGGGAGTTTGTCTTTGTGTAAAATAGTTAGAAGTTGTTTAATTTCAATTTCAATGACCAAAGTGATATTCACTAAAAACCTCCTGTTAAAAAAAAAAGCAACTGCACCTGTGTACTATATACTATGAATGTTTAATTTCAATGTCTCAGATGTCACAAGGAATGAGTAAAATAAAATTAAAATTACTGTCTTTAAAAATTAATTTTTGAACATCTTAAATTTTTTTTTGTTTTCCATTAAGAGTTATTTCAAAGGAATGCCTGTGGTTTCTGTTAACTTATTATAGATCCTTCCTTTTATATTGTAAACTAAGGACTGTGTGATAAAGCATTCCAGTTAGAAATATAAACAGATATATTATAGATCACTTAAGTAATGCTTTTCACTCCTGTGAATACAATTTATGTCACTTAAAAGCTGGAATCAAAGGAAGCTTATTTTTAGAGATATTTAAGAGTTGGGAGATGTAGCAAGCAACAGGAACACTAGCTAATTAAATCAAATACCATTCATGGTCTCTGTTAGCATTTTAGGGTTCAAGATGAAACAAGATGGAAAAAGTGTATGATCCCTTGATAAGTATAACTTGCAACAAGTTGGCAAACTGGTAGGAATTAAAAGCCAAAAATAGCAGTTTTGCTGTGTAATTTTTTTTGCAATGACTTTATAGCTCCACATCCCAACTTGCATTACTCACTTTGTAAAATAAAGAGAAAACTATATTTTTTAAAAACTTATTTTAAATAAATTACTCCACCAAATTGACCAGTTTAAAGAAAATATTCCAAGGGCTGATGGCGTTTTGAGGTTCTATATGGGAACATAAGAACCAAATATTTTTTGACACTGAGAATAAAGCCAAATATAAAGTCATAACTGCAGTCAATGCAACTTAACCTCTGTTTAGTATCGTGATTGTTGTAATTAAGCTGAAAATACTTTAGGTAGTACCTTGTTTCTGAATTCTAGTTTAATTTAACTAACACTTTCATTGTTTTTTCAAGTTTACCTTTCTATGTAGAATTCATCTTAAAGCAATGCAATCAAGTCTCCTCAAGAACACAATTCTCAGACAAAACATAAATAGCTGATTGCAGAATATCACAAGTCTTAAAGATTGTGCTTCACTGAGGGGAAAGACAGGTATGTGGAGACAGAGCAAGATGGAGTCCATTTTTTCATTGGATAGGTTTTGGTTCCTAATCCTTGCCTAGTGTCTGGATCATGAGGCTTGCTTCAAAAATCAAAGAATCAGAAGGTCAGTTCTTTGCCTACTGATTCCTTGTTCTGACTATGAATTGGCTCTCCTGGCATCATCGGATGAATGACCCCAAAAGTTTGCACCGGTCAATACCCAGAAGTCATGAATGTGCTCATGTTCCAAGGACCTTCCATTCACCCCGCTAGTGGAGAAGGGATCCACCACTCTACATAGAATGAGATGACTGAACACACAGTACTTGGCATTGGACAGATGAGATCGACAGCAGTTTGTTAGTCACATATACTCACAGCCTGAGAGAGGAAGATGCTACATGCCATGCAGGAAGGACCACAAACGGGTTACACTTGGGAATGAACTAAATAGCCAGGGGCTGTGAAAGGCAAGACTGTAATACCAAGAGGTTGAGATGCCTCCTGATTTCCATGGAAAGATGTGATTGGCTTATTTGAGCAATTCACAGACTGGCAGGGAAGTGAAAACTGTTGGTGAGGACTAAGTATGTGCAGCTGGTCTGGTCAGTGGGGGAACAAGCCATGTGAGGAGCCTCTTTTACTTGGTGAGAGCCATATCTGGTGAGAGCAAGAGAATTCATGACTGGGTTTTTGGGGCCTTGTGAGGTTCAAAGATGTCAAGGCAGCACTTGGAAAGTTGGATCTTACAATACAGATGGCATGAAAAAACACTTTGAAAAAATCAAGACCCAACATCAACCCTATCAGAACAAAGAACAAACTCTAAGCACCCACCACTGCAAATTTTCTCTACAAATAATAACAACAATAATAATAGCAATAACAATAATTCCAAAACTTTACCTTAAAGTTTTAGAAAGAAGGAAATTCCATAACCTCTATCTGTTTTATCTTTCCCTCTGACAACTATTGATCATGATTCTCATAATATTTATTCATATATTTGTAGTCCTCACTTTTCCTGCCTGGATGACTCTTTTTTTTTTTTTTTTTTTTTTTTTTTTTTTTGCCCAGAGGTAAGACCCGATTACTTCAGGAGGTGACCTGGTGCATGTTCAAACTGCTCCCTGCCACTTCCCTCTTGGCCTAGAGACTGTCGTTTTTATGATGGGTTATTTCTGTTTTTTCCAGAAAAGTACTATTGAAGTTTTATTTACATGAAGTGATTCATTTCCACCTTTTTGTCCCTCTCCCCGGTAGCTTAGAAAATGCCAAAAAACTCAAAGTACCTCATGCTGACACTGAATCATCTTTAGGTGTTCTTGGAGTACGACCCTGAGTTCACAAATGTGCCTATCACAGAAAGAGTGCCCTTGAGCTTCAGCAAACCTGAAGCAAAGTCACCTTCTTTACACCTGTCCAGCACCACCATAGAAAGAAAGATGGAGGGTGTATGAGAGAGAAAGGAGGAAAAAGAGAAAGTGGCAGAAAGAGAGAAAAAAAATAAAGAGAGCAAGAGAGAAATTTGCAAGATTCAAGTAGATTCCAAGAAACAGTGCCATCAATAACATGTGTCACTCTTGATGACATTAGGAGCCAAATTCTAGACTTCACAGCCAGTCACCAGGGGAAGTTTTTGCCGGTACAGTCACTACATAAACTCCCATTTGGTCTTTTTGGTACCCCCTGCCCGACAGGCATCCTGTAAATTTTCTTGACTCTGTTTCACAAGATTTCTGAACCTGCACGTCCTCCCTGTGCAGTAAGTGCCAGCAAGACTGAGGTCACAGCAACACCCACTGCTGGAGTTTTGAGGAAGGTGATGGGAAGCAGCTGTTCTGTGTTGGTTACTGAAAATCACCTGCTGCCTTAGAGAGGATGAAAATCAACCACTCCAGAATACTTCAGCCTTCCTGCTTTTTGCCCTCCTCATTCATTAATTCATTCATGCATTTATTTAGAAACTATCCACAGAGCATCAACTATAGGTGAGGCATTTCCACCACCACTGCTTTGGTCCTACTGGATTTGCTAAGAGAAAGAGGTAGACAGAAATGTTAGAAACACAGGTTTATCCACCTTGGAAACAGCTTGGCAGTTTCTAACAAAAACAAAACATAGTCTGAGCAATGGCTCATCAATTATGCTTCCAAGGTATATACCTACGTGATTTGAAAACCATGTACTCACAAAAAAACTCCACTACATGTGAATATTTGTAGCAGCTTTATTCATAATTGTCAAAACCCAGAAGCAACCAAATGTCCTTCAAGAGGTGAATGGATAAACAGTATGATAATTCATACTTTTAAATATACTCTTCAGTGCTGAAGAAGGTAAGCCATCAAGCTATTCAATGATTTAGAAGAATCTTAAATGCATATTGTTAAGTAAAAGAAGTCAGTGTAAAGATACATCTATATGATTCTATTTATATGATATTCGGGGAAAGGTGAAACTACAGATATGTAAAACACATCAGTGGTTGTCAAAGGTTTGGGGATGGGGGATGGGGAGGGCTGACTAGGTTAAGTACACAAGAATTTTTTTTTTAGTGCATAAAACTCTTTCTTTATGGTACCATAGTGATAGCTACACAATGGTTACTATTTTTCAAAATCTATAGAACTTTGCAACATAAAGAATGAGATGAGGGAAGTTTTCTTATTAATTTCATGGAATATTTGTTCCAGGGTGGTCTCTGTCTCTCTTTCTGCTGCAGGAAGTCCAATTAATCTTAGGTTCAGCCTCTTGAAATAATCACTCATCTTTTAAAGGTTTTGCCCTCTTTTTAAGCTTCTTTTCTATGTTTTTGATAGTTTGGGTTAGTTCCATATTTTGGTCCTCAAGCTCTGAGATTCTTTCTTCTGCTTGGCTAATTCTGCTTTCCATGCTTATAAGATGGTTATTTATTTTATTCACTGTATTCTTTATTGCTGTTATCTCAGTTAACAGCTCCTTCGTTCTTTGCTCTTTTCTCTCCTCAATTCTATTTATTCTCTCTATTAATGTCTTGATATCTGGATTTGTGGTTTGAGACCAGTCATTCTGGGGGCTCTTCATTGTTTGCATTCTAAAGTATGTATTCTCAGTGGCTGACCTCCCAGGGGTCTGTGTGAAACCTATATTCTTCTTTTGGTTTTTCTTCATTTGTGTAGATTTTCCATCCTCCTTTTTTTCCCTCTTAATTCTGTTGTTCAGAAATGGGGGGGGGTTTACTTCTGTTTGCTTAATCTCCTATTCTTCCTTATGTGGATCTTCTGGCTTTGTTCAATTCTGCAGTTGGACTGTGGGTGGGGGGCTGTACTTTTTGCAATTTTGAGATTTAATTGAGGAGGGAGCTGTGGTTCAGAAACTACCTGCAGATCCCAGTACCCACTGACAGGTGTGTGGGCCCCCTAGAACCAGTTTCCCACTGCCTTACAATCTGTCCATACAGTGGAGATCTAAGTTTGCCTCCAAAAGCAAAATGAGGTAAGGAAAATGAAAAGAATGGAAAAAGGAAGGAGGGAGATGAGAGAAAGGTGGAAAGAGAGAAGAATAAGATGGAAAACAGACAGGTGTACCAACTAACAAATGAAAAGAGACACAAAGACAGGAAAGATTTTTTTAAAAAGCTAAAACATACACACAATCATACAAATACAGAAATCCCCCTACTGATGTACTCTCCCTCAAAAATACCAGTTCACAAATAGAAAGTCTAAAAAAAGCAATAAAATCACAGAAACAAAGCAAGTGTAAAAACACAATCAAAAACAGAAAGAGGAAAAATAACTAAAACAAACAAGTAAACTAAAACAAACAAGCAAACAGAAAACAAGCAGATAAACAGGAAAAAAAAAACTCTCTCTGAGGTCATTCCTGTAAGTACAACTTCCTTTCAGCTCTGCTCTCCAGCCCCTCCCCTCTGCTCTCAGCACAGGCTGATAGGGTTGCTCTCAGCATGGGTCAGATGCCCCAGGCCTACTGTGGGAGAAGGGTGGATCAGATCTGGACTCATCTGGCTTGCTGCCTGTGAAGTCTCCCACTCAGATCTGATGTGTCTGCATCTAATCCAGCATGGAGGAGGGGCTTCTGTCTCCTGAGTTTGATGAGATTACTTCTAGGTCCCAAGTTGGAGGCTGGGTGGAACTGGGCGGGGCAATGCAGTTCTCTGCCTGGGCCCAGGAGAGAGAAAATGGCTCTGGTTGACGTTTCCTCACTGGTGGTGGGGCTCCTCTCCAGTTCTCCCCATCTTCCCTCTCCACTGATCCAGGGCTCCAGCCACTTGGCTGTCACAGGTGATGGTGTGGGCTGGTCACCAATTGATGAGAATCAGCTGTATTCAGCAGCCTTTTCTCAGGAGAGTCCCAAGAGCAGCAGATGATCCTGTCCACTGGTGGCTTTGATCTCAGGGTGGTGGGGGGTTGCAGTCACCTCTGGAGGATAGCCCCAGGTACATGAACCCATGTCTCCCCCCAGATGGACTTTCACTCACCCACCAGCATGCACCCACTCATGCAGGGAGTCTTGATGGACACTCACTTTTGTGGAGACTCTCACAGTCTGACCTATCCTGTCACCATCTTTCCAGAAATCAACATAAAGAATTATACTTAATGTATGTAAACTTTTAAAAGAAATATCAAATACCAGGTTGGAATATCCCTAGATGTATTACAGACTATGACTTAAAAAAATTGAATTATGATATATACATGTGACAAAGCCTCAGTGGAGGGGATTGGAAAAAGAGGTGTTATAAGTAACTTTGGAAATGACTTGGAGTTATAAGACTAAAGAAAAAATAAATTGTACATAAGTTCTGTAAAAAAAGAAAAGAAAAGAAAGAAACATGGGTTTATTAAAGTCATCCAAAGCACCTTCTTAGCCAGTTTAAGTATTGGATAAAATGGAACATACATTTTAAAATATGTGAAGGTCTTAAGAAGAAATAATTTTTGGAATGGATGCTTTTCGTTTGGGTGCTATCTATTTAAATCAACATTAGAATAAATGAACTCTACATTGAGCAATTAACCTGAAAATACAGAAATCAATCTTGTCATCTCATTTTGACTAGCTAATAGTACCTATTAAATACAATTTATAGGAAGCCATTGGTTTGGACTGAGCTCCTTATCTAGTCCTCAACAGACCAGACTAAAAACCGAAATGGAGTCACTCATGTTGATGTTTCACACTGCCAACCCAAAACTAAGGTGTTCATCTGACCTTCCAAAGCATCAGGAGATAGGAAGAATAGCCAAATCCCCAAATAGGTCAGTTTTAGCTGACTTGATAAGGAAGTCCCCTCAACTTTAACTTTTATAAGAAAAGACCAATCTTCCTTTTGGTCTTTGTTTCTGCTTTCTTCAGCCCTTTTCTGTTTATAAATCCAACCACCTCTGCTCAGTTCATCAAAACACTCCATTCTATTTTACAGAAGGAAATATTGCCTGATTCTAGAATCATAAGTGGCAATTAAGATCTTTAAACTAAATTTGTTCTAATTTTGACTTTCAATATACTTAGCCCTGTGAATGTTATCTTTAAATAGTCACAGTATTGCTTTGGTTTTCTAAGAATGCTGTTTATCTAAGATTGACATTGATTTTTGAGGCACATGGATCAAATTTTAGTTTCCAGAAAATGTATTATTTTAAAAATTCCATTTGTATTGGCAGACTATTAGACCCCGAATGAAGCTAACAGGAAACTTTTTTCAAAATGTTAAGAAATAAATAGGTACTAATTTCAATTCCACATTAAGAAAAGAAAATGTTGTCCTCACTGGTTTGAAAGAAAACAGAATTATTTTCTTCTTCTTCTTGAGCAGGATGTTTACGAATATTCAATCACATATTTGGTATGATAACTTAGCCTGTTGAAAATCCTCAGTCATTTTCAAATGTTAACCTCAGAAATAAAAATTAACCCTTTCCATGTTTAAACTAAGGATACTCACCAGTGGTGCTTGAAGCTGCAGCATTTACTCCAAGATTTTATATATATATATAAAGTCTCTAAATAGAATATATATAAGTGATATCTATAAATGTACATTCAAAAATTTTAAAATAATTATTGTTAGGATTAGAGACAAGTTCTGTTTAGAAATAACTCCAAGACAGTTTTTATATTTTATTTTCTCATTGAAAAGCAGTCAGATTTGCTTCAGCCTTAAAGGGAATGTTTATGTAAAATTAAATGAACACGGCAGTGAACTACACTTTTTTTCTAAATGAATAAAGGGTTAAAATTGATAAACTGGATCATTTGGAAAAACATGGACAGCAAGAAAGCCTGGAGTGTATATAATAAGTTGAAAATGTAAGAGTCTGATTTTAAAAAATTTTTATAAACTAAGAAAAGACTTTTAGAAAAGCAACTAGAAAGTTTATTGTTGATGTGATCGTGTGTGAAATACACTAAATATTCCAGATGGCTCTGAGATTAATAAAAAAAGGCAATGGGTCTTAGCATCTCAATTTTCAATGCCATGAGGTCATGAAGCTACAGGAATTTAATTTAAATTAAAAAACAAAAAACATTAATCTTTTCAAACCTATAAAAGATTCTATGTGTGTGTGTTTTTTTATAAACAAGAGAATGGGTTTTTATGTTAAGTAAAAAGACTAAGCCATTGTTCAGTCTGAGGAAAGCAGTAGAAAGATTATATTCATTCTTAATATCAGTGCCACAGAGGAGAAAACTGCAGAGAAAGTAGAAATCATTTCCATCATGTGGAGATGGTCTTTTTCTCTGTTTGGTAACTCAAAGGGGTAATAAAAATGGTAGTTGATTTCCCCAGTCTCTAAATAAGACCTCCGACTAGCCAACGCCTTGACATTAGCCATATGAGAGAGACCCTAAACAGAGAACCCAGTCAAGCTGCCTGAATTTCTGACCTGCAGAAATGTGACATAATAAATAGGTTTTGTCTGAAGCTGCTAAATTTGTAGTAATTTGATATGCAGCAACAGAAAACTATTAGGTAAAGGAGGTGCTCAAAACAGATTCTTTGCTTCTAATGAGATTCTAAACAGGTTGACCAGAACCATGCCTCACACCTGGCCGTCTAACTCTCAACATACCTTGTTGCAATTCTACTTCCTTTTTGCCTCTCCTGTACCATCCATGCCCATGCTATGGGATGCATAATGCTATTTTTTAGTTATTACTTGGGCTCATCCGCCACGCTGCTATATGTCCATCCTGACATTGCATCTTCCGACCTACCTCCGAGAATGCCTTCCCTGACACAGTGCTGGACACTGTAGCCTCAGCACTGCTGACTCCTCCCTCTCTATTTTTCCCTAACCTAGAAGGCAGGTCCCATGTAAATTCTAACGCAGTTTACTTGACTTGTTTCATCATAGCAGGCTGCCTCCCTGGAGAAAAAAAGGTTGAGTATGAAATACACTTTAGAAGAAATTAGCCAGATTTGGAATTGACTGGGTATGGAGGATGAAGAAAAAGAGCCAATAGTGCAGAGCCTGAGAGGCATGGAGAATGATGAGGTCAGTCAGACATGGCAGAGCCCCAAGGGGAGCTGGCTTTTAGAGGCAAGATGATGAGGTCAATTTAACTATGCTGAATATAAAGTGTTAGAGGGGCATCCAAGTCTAGCATATCCTCCTTGGAACCATAAACTCCTTGAGGCCAGGGATATTGTCCATCTTATTCACCTTCCATAAAGCCGGCTGCATTTTAAGTGCTCATTAAATTTTCCTCAGTGAATTAATGGACACTTAAATTATTCATTTAGCAATTTTAAGTACTCAACAGGGATTTGGAGAGAAGGGTATTGGAGGTGATATCTCTAAAGGTATAGAAAAAGCACTTGTCTTAATTCACAAATTAATGTTAATTTAAGAAGAAACTTTATAGGAAGCCCAGAAGAGATGAAAGCCAAACACTAATTGAGTATTAGATGATATTACATAGTGACTGTTAATTTTGGGAGGGGAGTGATAAAGGGATTGTGGTTGTTTATTTCCTTAAAATCCTCTTCTGTTTACAGTATATGCTAACATGATTGTGAGAAGAAATGAACAATGTTCAGATTTTAACTCAAAATATCCCCCCAAAGAGTGTGAGTAAGAAAGGGTGAGAATAATGGCAGAAAAATTGGTGCTTATTAAAATTGGGTGATAGATTCATGGAGGATGACTGGAAATTTCTATTTTTGTGTTTGTTTGAAAATTACCCATAGTGAAAGTCTGAAAGAAAGAAAGAGAAAAGGAAAGAAGGAAGGACGGCCCTGAAAGCAAATATATAGCTGTAACTTGTGGTTATTTTTCATCAGCATCCTTCATGTACGCTTTCTCTCTCTCTTTTTTTTTTTTTTTTGAGTTGGAGTCTCACTCCGTTGCCCAGGCTGGAGTGCAGTGGCACATTCACAGCCACCCCAGCATCGATCTGCTGGGCTCTGGTGATCCTTCCGCCTCAGCCTTCCAATTAGCCGAAACTACAAGCACGCTACCACGCTCGGCTAATTTTTTTGATTTTTTATTGCAGAGACGAGGTCTCACCAAGTTGACCAGGCTGGTCTTGCACTTGCAGGCTCAGATAATCCACTTGCCTCGGTCTCCCAAAGTGCTGGGATTACAGGCTGAGCCACCAAGCCCAACTTGTACTCTCATAGTCTACTGTAAATCCAGTTTGTTGGACTATAGGGATTTTTATCCGTTTCTGTATTTGGAGAGTTTTCATTTATCAATTCACCGAATCTTTACTACAAGGCACATGCTAGAGTTAGGCTGACATAAGCATGTTATGTGGGAAACAAACAGAAGGTGTTACTTTTACCAGAAAAGTAGTTATTTTGCAATTGTACGGGATCGGCTTCATTGAACAGCTATAAAATAAATGGGCACAATACCTCCTTCTTTTGTTCTAGTGTCCTGAACACAAGGAATCACCATTATTATCTTACGTGTTACTATGTAAAGCAGGGAATCTGATCATTCTGACTCCATCAAGGGAAGGCAGGTTTAGAAAGAAAACCCCTGCTTCAAGCGGAGGGGGCAATGCCCACCCAGTCAGAAGAGGCACCAGTCAGCCCCAAGTAGCCTCCTGACCTAGTTCTATAACAACAACCCCAACTGAGAAGCTAATCTCCTTAATGGATAACAGATAGGCTTCTTACACCTATTACATTCTGGTCTTGAACAGTTCCTGTCTCCTGAGTAATCTGCTCAGCTAAGAGGTGGTAAAGTCATGGGGAACCATGATGTCCCTAAGTGCAATCAGGGTGAAGCACAGAATACAAGTTTCCTGGCAAATTCCTTTCTTTTCTTCTCATCCCTCCATATTAATACCCAGGGAGTACAAGAAGAAGAAAAGACCTTGGCAGGTAATTGAATAAAATGTGGCAATAGGAAAAGAACACCTTGATCCTTGTTTCTGAGCAGTTCTGTTTCTCTGATGTCACAGAATTATGCTGTGTTTATTAAGTGTCAGGATTGTGTCTGGAGAAGAGACATGTGCACAGACTTCTCTTTTAGGCATAACAGAAGAAGGAAATGGCACCATGCTAAGGACAGAGTTTTAGAACAAATGATCTAGAATAGTATAATTTAGCTATCTGTACCAATATCTTGATAATAAATCATAATGTAGTTGTGGGTTCAGGGCTTGGGAACAAAAGCTCCAAGATCAAATATTTGCTCTGGCAATTACTGGTACAAGAGTCACTAGAATTCCTTGACTTTCAGATTCCTGGCTGAAATAATGCGGTCCAAGGTGGTTGTTAAGTGTGTAAACTAAGCATTCATGTACATGGATAAGATATTCTCCATTGTGTTAAATGAAGCAGATATAAATTTCTTAAGCCAAAGTTCAGGTGAGTGAAAAATACAAGTTTTTTCTTTTTCAGTTGAATTTAGGCTCTATCTTAAACTTCTATTTTTTTTCCAGTGGCAGAAATGAAAACCAGTTAGTTCCAGGTAAATCAAATAGCTTTTACATATTCTTAGTCAAGAATGTTGACCCCTGTCATTTTTTGCTACATGAGTGTGAATCTTCTTCCTCAGGGTAGGGTGGGAGGGTGAGGGATGCCACAATAAAGAATAGCAGGACTCATCCCATCAGGATCAAAGCCAAAGGTAGCTGAAGAATGGGAATATAACTGATGTTAGCCAACAGGATAGTCCCACCCAGGACATTAAGCCCACAGTGAGTAGGAAGTGAGGGACCTAGGAGAATTTATTCTGGCAGGAGCAGCAGAGACAGCAGTGACATCCAAAGAACTATTCTGGGCATGGCAGAGGTTGACTTCAGTGACGTTCTGTATCCATTTCTAATAGTGGTGATGCCAATAGTGGTGTCATCAACATCTAGCCAGAAGCTTCCTGTGCCGTGCATTTGTACCAAAGGTAGTTCACCTTTTTTCTGAGTCCATTGATTCTGAGGACTCTCTGGTAACCTTCCTGTAAATTCCTTTTCTGCTTATATTAACCAGAGTTGGTTCCCTCGCTTGGAACTGAGACTCCTGACAAACTCAACTAAGTATTTATCTCTAAATTTTCCTGAGAAAGTGGTGGAAGAGGCTTTCAAGATCCATTGGGGCTTTACATAGCAGCATCTTATCCAGAGGTATCTCCTTCCTTGGTCATGATTTGGTCCACACAGGAACCTCCTGAGATGCACATGGTTCTATCTGGCCCTTATTTATCATCCCATCTTCATGTTAGCTACACATGAGTTGTCCTTGGTCCCATCTGTCCCTAGACTTATGAGTCACACTGCACTATAGCATTTCACCCTCCAAGTCTTCCAAACTTCATCTCAGGTACAGGATAATAGGAGTCACATGTAAGGTATTTGTGCCCTTGCACCTCAATAAGGCACACAGAGGATTAATAGATTTGCCTTAGGTCTCTCTCCCTTAGCAGCTGATATAGGTGCTTCTATTTGTCTAATTCATGGTGGCACTCAGGGGCTTACTGTGTCCTGAGGTCCCCAACAAGAAATGGGATATAAGACTTCTCCATATTTGTATCCCCAAGTCTGTCTGGGACTTCTATGACCATCCCCTGGAAGTCTGTCCAGGATAAATGTGGGATAGGCTGCAGGGCACATTCTTGAGGACATTCACCAGAATCTAACCATCCTAGTGTTATCCAACTCCTCCCAACTACCAGTTTGGAGGATCGTACACTTCTGTGAGAAGAAGGGGAAAAGTGGTCTAGATATATTATGTATTCCTAGAGCATATTTGAAGGCTATATTCCATATACAAAGAAGACATCTCAGAAAATAAGAGATTGACCTGAATACATAAAGATAACATAAGAAGATTAGAGAAAAACAAACACAAGACTTTTAACAATAAGTGTAATTGGTTTAAAATTCCTTATTGAAAGCCAAAGACTCAGATTTGGTTAAGAAAACAATCCAATCCTATGCTATTTATACATTTCTTCAAAGTCAAAGAGGCCTACTTTAAATCTAGGCACTGACATGGACTAGTTGTGGGATTTAGGCATACCTCTGAACATCTCTGTAAGTCGGCCTTCTTACCTGTATAATGAAAATGAAATACTCACTGTATTTCATATGATTATTAAAGGATTAAATGAGATCAAATAAATATCAGAGCCTCCTATTGCACAAATGTTAATGTATTTTCACATTCAAAGTAGCACAGTCTAGGAGTGAAAAACCGTTCACTCTTTCTTTGTACCTCTTGAAGAACATAAAGGAAACTCATTTCATAACTTAAAACATGACCTCTTAAAATTCCTGTTTCCTCATAGTCCATAGCTTCTCTGGAGTCCCCACTCATGTCCCTCATGAGGTTACACTGTTGCTAAGCTCTCCTATATTTTTTCTGCACCAGCTCTTGTTTGCCTGTTGCTTCACCAGGATCCTCCCAAACTATCCCAGTCTCTACTCTCTTTACCTACTTTCATGACTCAGAGTTGATAAATTGAAAGAACCTGGTCACAAATTTATATCTCTTCTTATAGGGGAAATAAAGAGAGAAGTTACATTGGCTAAGAGGCAGAGAAAAAGAAGAAAGTAATTGGCTTTATATGTTAATAAATGTTATCTCCATCACATATGTAAAGTGGTTTACATGTAATACTTAACAAATACCATTCCCCTTCACAATGACTCCTGCATTTAACAAATGCTTAGTCCTTATTTTTGGCATTGCTTCCATAAATAAAAATACTTATTTAATTCATGAACACTAAATTTCTCAACACAGTCTTCCTAACTCTACCAAATTAACAATCTGAAAATGGGCACTGATTCACAGGAAAAGGACTGCTGTTTTAAAGCAAACCTATTATTCAGGTCAATTTAAAACACACACCACAATATGAATAATCGCCTCCTAAAGTCTCCACTCTATGCTTGATTTTTTTGTTGCATTTTCTTAAAGCAAGGCACACCTGCACCCTTACCATCCCCAAGGGGCTCAGAGTGAAACTAGACCCTACCAAAGACCCCCTTGGTTGTTCCAACCCTTCTAAAAGTAAGATTTTTTTTTCTCCTGACATTTTAGAAGTGTTATTAAAACTCACTGGATTCTTGGGATTTGGAGGGGGAAGAAAAGAAACAACTGAAACGTTGATTTTCCTCCCTTGGATATCATGTTTGTTTTGACATATGGGTGTGGTGTGCTTTTCTGGCAATGACTGCACAAATTCAACCCTGGGTGTCTACAGGACACAGCACAGCCATGTCTAGGTTGCTTGGACAAGGAGTATTACTTTTCTTTCTGCAGGTCATTCACACACAGCTGCTAGACTCAGGTGTCATAGCACCAAGTTGCTTTGCTCTTTCATTAATATCTTAAACTATGTATTTATGTGTCTGATAACAAAAAGCAGGGAAAGACACTAGTTAAAAGTTTAGCATTGTGGTGGATATGGGCTTTGGCAATCATGAGTCTGTAGGAGGGCACAGGTTACAAGTTTGTGATCATTTGGGCATAATTCTAATTGAGTGTCAGGGTGCCACATGCCTCTTTTTTTCATTCTGTAGTTCTTTCTGCTTGATATTTCAATGGGAGGTCCTCTTAGACATCTTTGGAAGTTCGAGATTGCATCTTTCTCATCTATCTTCATACACTGTGTAGAGAAGTGACATATTTTTGCTGCTGTTTTTGCAGAATTTCTTTTGTTGAAATGAGTTCTAATCTTTCCTTGGCCTCAGTCACCATTCTTTCTGTGATGGATTTTTCTGGTTCAGTCCTACATAATGAACTATTTGGAGTTCATGCATTCATCACATTATTTCACACCTCTATACCTTTACATGTGCTGTTCCCTCTGCCCAGAATTTCTTTTCTTCACTTCATTTAGCTATTGCCTGTCTGTTCTTCAAAACTCAATTTAAGTGTCACCTCTTCCTAGTAATCTTCCTTGTTTCCCCCATCATGTTCCCAGGGCAGCCTGTACACAGCACTATCATTTGTAAAACCAATATTTGCTGAGCACTTACTGAGTGGTTAGCATGTAACTGCTATTAATTCACTTAATCCTCATGACAATTTTAAGTTGTAATAACTACCACTTACAACCATCTTATAGACAAGAAAAAGAAGTGTAGAAACAACAAGAAACTTGCCCCAGGTCAAGCTGCTCATGAGTGGTGAAGTTCAATTTTTTGGTGGAGTCTGCCTGACTTCAAATCTGTTCTTTTCAGCATTATTCTTCCTTTTCTAATAATAAACATATACTTGCTGACATACTTTCATTATAAGTATGCTTTCTTATTTCTCTATTAATGTGAAAGTTCCTTGAGGTCGAGTTAAAATCTTTTAAATATTTAAATGAAGTTAAATATTCATAATTTCAGTGTATACTAGCAAAATGCCTAACATAGATCAAGCACTCAAGAAAAAGCTGTTGAGTAAATGAGTGAGTGGAGTCTCTTCTGTTACTTTCATGTTCAGCTTACATCAGAATGCCTCTTTTCTCAGTGAAATTGAAACTCAGCCTCACCAGGTCAGACTATGCCATATGCTAGTGAGGAAAAGCAGAAGGAATCCAAGGAAACTGGTATACTGGCAGCTCTGAGTGGGGCGAGCAGGAAAAACAATGTGTAAGTGCACAGGGATGCCAAGCTCCAGGGATGAATTAGTTTGTGCAGCTGGGAGTCAGTGGCAGCCCACCAATTTCATATAGGAAGCAATCATTGATAGAGCAGCACACACCAAGGGCAGAAGAAAGATACACTGTGAAACCCAAAACTCATGGAGGAAAATCCAAGTAGGTTCAAATAAAGGACAAAATGACATAGATGAGATGAAAGATAGCATTTGCTTCAGTACTGGTGTTCCACAACTGCAGAATGTGCCGGCGCATCTATTTGCAGAAATCCAAATCACCTACCGCTAGGACTTGGCTGACTCCAAGAGCAACAGAGTAAGAGAACTTGTTTAGAAAATGTGTACCAAGGAAAGAAAGGAGCTGCACTCATAAAAGAACTATGTAGAGATACACCTAACACCTAGTTTTGGACCCCAATTTCACTTATAAGAATTAATTAAACAATGAATATAAGCAATTATCTGACATACTTAAACAAATAGGGAGACGATTGACAGTTCCACTGAAAGTGACTGTCTAGGGATTTGCATGAGGAAGACATGATTGGGAATGACACCTGTGATGATGGGATGAAAAGGCTAAATATTTGCAAACATTTTGAATATAGGGATAAAGGGTGTTATATGTTATATGTATAGCTGGAAAGTCATATGCATGTAACACACAGAATAAAGGAATTATGTAGTAGGTCAAATGAAAAGATGACATCAGAAAGTGTTTCAGATAAGACAAATGGGACAAATGGGAGAGAACAGATATGTATTTCGGGTTCTTAAATGGAGAAGAAAATATAAAATTGTGGGAATAAAAATGAAATGCATCAATAAAACAGTGGAGAAAATTAGAAAGCTACTTTTTGCTTTTTTCCCCCCTCTTTATTTTATTTTAAAGATGTAGGGTACAAGTCAAGATTAGGTACATAAATGGTCTATATACAGTCGTGAAATTTGGGTCTTCCACTGGTACTCATTTCACCTGGTTTAGGATAGGTAACCTTAGTGATGTTATGTGCCCTTCCCTCCCCAACCCTCCCCAGCAGTGTCCCATGACTGCCAATCCCTCCTTTGTGCTATTGTGATAAATGTTCAGGTCCCACTTATGCATGAGAATGTGTGGTATTCAGTTCTGTTTCTATAATAGATCACTGAATATGATAGACTCAAGTGGGACCTCATCAAACTGAAAAGCTTTTGCAAAGCAAAAGAAACCATCAAGTTAGTGAGGAAAATGGGAAAAAATACTTGCTAACTATGTATCTGACAATAGCCTAACATCCAGATCTACGAGGAACTCAAACGAGTCAAAAGGAAAAAAAAAAAAATAAGAACCCTATTTTAAAAAGCAGGCAAAGACATGAATAAGCACTACTTCTTTTTAATATCAAAACCCTGGAGATCAAAAACTTGGCTCCAAAAGAATCAATTTTAATAGGAGAAAAGGTAAGGCAGTAGGAAAGTTTGGGGAAAATTAATTAAAGAAAACAATCAAAATAAATTTAAAAACTAGTTCTCTGTAGAAAATTCAGATTCCAAGTGTATAGAAAAAGCACAGTAACACAGCCTGGGATGGCAAAGGGAAAAAAAGAAAGGTGTACTCTTTGAAGGATAAATAAAGATTAAACAAGACATGAATGCCTCAATTATGGAGAAAATACACCTTCAAGTTGGAACATGGGATTTAAATAGTGGAAGAACAGACTCCGTAAATACAGCACTGGGAAAAAAGAAAAGCTCCTATTTTAGAGGGAAAGAAGTCACAAATAGATACTGATTTGGGGGTTCTTTATACAGATCAATATAGCAAAACAGATATAAGAGGTTTGATATATTTAATGAAAATTTGAGGATTATGGCACCTCTAAGCTAAGATATATGACTTTGAGTTGTACACCAAAAAAGCTAGTAAAAAACTAAAATTGTCCATCAGGCATAATTGCTCATACCTGTAATCCCAGTATTTTGGAAAGCTGAAGCAGGAGGATTGCTTGAGGCCAGGAGTTTGAGACTAGCCTGGGCCACATAGGAAGACCCTATCTCCACAAAAAATAATTAATAAATAAAACTGTCCCCAAAAGATATGTGAAAAGAGAAAAATTATGGAAGGAAATGGCACTCATCCTATAGAATAGTGGCTTTCACTTTGGCTGCAGATTAGAATCCCATGGGAGTTTCTTTAACCATACCAGTGTCTAGACTCTAGCCTGAATTAATTTGTTTGGAGTAGAGTTCCAATACTAGTATTTTTAAAACCCCTCTCCCCCAGGAAAATACAATCACTGTTATATCCCCACAAGTTATTTGGTGGTAAGAAAGAATTCACCTGTAGTAGCTGAGAAACATAAAAAGTAACTGTCTAAAATTAAAAACTTACACTCAATCTGTAAGTAAATCCAGTTGAGGAGTTCTTATTTATATAAACCTATTAACCATGTACAATGGTATATCAAACAGAAATGAATCAATAGAGGAGATATCTATGTATCAATGAGAATAAAGATGAAATTTAAAGTTTAAAAATATTTGAAAAAACTGAAAAACTTGGCAGAGAAATATGAGGAATGAGCCCATTTTGTCAGATGAAGAAATGTTAAATACAGTGAGAAGAATACACAAAGAGAAGGAAGACCATGATCTCCTTAAAGAAAAGATCTGTGTCTTTGTCTAGCATCTAGTGCAGGGACTTGGCATGAAGATGGAATCCACATGTTTGCTGATCAAAGGAAATCTGCATCAGGATAAACATGAAATGGGAAACTAGGGAGGCAGTAAAAAATAAAAGCAACGAACTGGAAGTCAGCAGGGCTCCACTCACTAGAGTGTTGCCATGAGACCAGACAAATCCATATATCTCCATGGCTCATTGTTGGGCTACATGGACTCAAATCTCATCTAGCCCTAAACATTCATGATCTTCTCATAGTCTTCAAAAATAAATAAGCCCTCGAGTTAAAAGCAGAAGTCAAAAGCCTTAAATGGCAAAATGGAGCACATCCAATGACCTTAATGGAATTCACAAGAAAGATAAACTGAAAGTGAAGAAAATCAACACACCAAAAGTGGGAGTAAATAAAAAGAATTTATAGGCACACTGAAATTGAACTTCCCTGGGGTAGCAAATTTGCCTGTCTTCCTTGTTATCATAAACCTCACACCCAGAATAGTGACTGACTCATGGTGGGTGCTGACTTGACTGGAAAGATGTGGAATGCCAGATTTTTATATAAGTCCAAACCAGGCACTGGTCTGGAAAGTATTTTGGGGAGGTAATCAAAAGAAAAATGTGTTCAAAAATTGCAAAGTAGTCACAAGTTATCAGCATCAAGTACCTGTATGATTGATCTCTTACTAAAAGATTTCTATCAACTTCTATCATGGTCACACCACATGCAGAAAGTGTACTACACCCGGGGATGGTTCACATAAAACATTGATTTGAAGCTCTACATGTTGTGACATGGAATTAACTCGGATATTGAAAAGACTTTAAAGCAGTACCATACCTATTCAATTTATTTTCTTCTCTGCAGTCAAACACATGTATTTTCCCACGAGATAAGGCCAAGAGTCCTGGATCATGAATGATTATTGGTATTGCAAGTCCATTCCTTAGAAAGCACCTTGATCATAGTCAAAGCCTTCCCCATGGCTACAATGCCTCCGAGTCCTAGCTCAATTTTTTTTTTCAACAAGGAAACCTGGTCTTCTAATTTATAACTCAAAACTTTCCAAAAATTAGGAATTCCAACAAGGAGCACTTTGGCCTATTTTGAGTGAGAACACTATGTGGACTTAAAATTAGATTGCCCAAGCTTCTTTCATCACCCTCAAGTCGAAAAGGCTTGGATGAAAAAATGGGCCAAAGCAGAGGCCCCACATGCACTGGCATAGGAGGCGGGTCAATAAGTTGGGTCAAGTTTTCCAGGGATCGGCATGGCATTCCTTTGCTTCAGCTTCACTCTTGTATTGAACACCTGTATTGGGAACTGTGCTAGGGCTGGGGGTTAAAAAGATTAATGTCAAGACATCTCCCTGGAGGGCCATTATCTAGTGGGTTAGACAGACAACTTCACATCTGAGCAGGAAGAGGAAAGAAAGGAAACTGATATTTGTTTTTTGTTTTGTTTTGTTTTGTGTTGGAGTCTCACTCTGTCGCCCAGATTGGAGGGCAGTGGCCGCTCCCGGCCACCGCAGCCTCGACCTGTTGGGCTCTGGCGATCCTTCCGCCTCAGCCGTCCGAGTAGCTGGAACTACAGGGGCGCACTACCACACCCGGCTGATTTTTTTTATTTATTGCAGAGATGAGGTCTCGCCAAGTTGCCCAGGTGGCTCTCGAACCCGTGGGCTCAGGCAATTCACTCACTTCGGCCTCCCAAAGCGCGGGATTACAGGCTGAGCCACCAAACCCGGCTGAAACTGATATTTGTTAAATATCTGCTGAAGGCAGGGCTCTGTGCTTCTGTATTACCTGTTCTCCTTTATGTAATCTCACCATCTCTCTTACACATATGAAAATGGAGGTTCAGAGAGAGAGAGAGTATTTACTCACCAGAAGCCTCAAATCCAAGCACAGCAGAGTGGATGGGTACCCAGATTTGTTCTCCTTGAAAATCCACCCTCTTGCCCAACTACCATATTCAAATATGATTTCCAAAAAGTTAAAATGACAGCGGGTGACAAATGCTATACAATTAGCATGAGCAAAGGACTATGGGAGCACAAAGAGTGCAGTTAAACTGTGACTAGGAGAAGAAGGGGGTCAGGGAAGGCATCACCGAGGATGTGACATTTGAGCTGGGCCATGTTAAACAGCTGGAGTCAGTCCTGCTGGATTACTAATGTGTTGATTTTTTGACTACACCTCTTGGGCACTTACCAGAGCCACAAAGTGAAGGAAGCAATAATTCTTCTCTGGCCACCAAAACTGCTGAAAGGGAGTCACCTGCTATTTCTACACCCACTGGTTTCACACAGAGGGTTTCTCAACTAAGGTTGCAGAGTAGAGGATGTTAGCTTAGGGCACAGCAGGTGTGTAGAATGGAGAGGCGTGCCCACCATGCATGATGGGAGGAAGGAATGCTATAGTCCTCTGGAGCTCCTCTCATTCTTGTTTGCATGCTGGGATTAGACGTTCACTGATTAGATATATGGGAGTAAATCATCCCAAAAAGATCTTCAAAGCGTATGGGGCAATTTTTGTCTGAGAGTTGTTTAAAAAAGACAGATCTCAAGCATGACTTACAAAAAAGAGAGAGAGCTTTTCTGTTTACCTATTGATGATAAATCAACAGGGTTGCATGGCAGCCAACGGGTCTCTGAATATGATGCTTCATTTTTTCCCATTAAGTCCAAGGAGAGTCCCAGAAATGGAAAAAATAAAGCATTAAACTCCAGTGAAGTAAAATTTGGAAAAATGTGTGTGATCTGCTGAACAAAAGACACTGAGTTGGACATTAGTGGAAAATGCCTTAGAGTAAATTATGGAAAGTTTAGTGAGTGGGTACTCTGAAAATGAAGATAAATAATGGAAAGGCTGCATAAAGCACACAGAGTCACCAAGTGGGGTAAGGGAAAAAATCAAAAAGGTTTTATGAGCAATGTGAGGTTTCTCTATAGGATACAGTCGAGGGACACTAAGGCAGTAATTGAAGAAATAAAATAGTTGAAGAAATATAAGCTAAACAGGTGAAATGAGCAGTGTCCTACCTGGTCAGACGGCTTCCTGCTTTACCTCTTATAAGCCATTGCCCCTACTGTGACTAGCCATCAGTTGCTAACAAACTATACTTTTACTATGTCCCAGTCTAGTGGGTGAGAAACAAAAATCTCATGTCAGTTTTAACTGGTATTTTCTTCTTCATCACTAATGAGATTGAGTATCTTTTCACTTGCATATTGGTCATTCATATTTCCTTTCCTGTGAAATGCCTATTCATGACTTTTGACCATTTTTCTCATGAATTCCTAGGTGTTCTTCGTATATTGTAAATATTAAATCTTTTCCATTATATGCATTTTGCTGCATGTATTTTTCCATAAACTGTGACTTCATTATTCTGTCTATTTATGAGGTACTTTAAGGAACAAAACTTCATAGTTTTAATGTAGCTAAATATAACAATGTTTTCTTTTATTACATATTTTTGAGTAATAAAATCTTTTCTTTTTCTGAAGTTATAAAGATGTTATTGGGTTATACTTTCTCCTGAAGCCTTTTAAATTTCATATAGCTTCAATCCTCCTGGAATTGAATTTTGAATATAATATGAGTAGGCATCCAACAATATTTCCTCTGTAGTTAGCCAGTTGCAAAAAAATGAAAAGGAAATTTATTAATTCATCACTGCAGTTATGCCAACAGGCACAAAAATCTTGTACTTTTTGTGAAATACCTTTTTTCTCATATTGAAAATGTAGCTTTTATGTGGGTGCAGTTTTGTAATAAGGAAAGCATACATACAAGTTCAAATATGATTCAAGAAAAAATGAAGTAATTATATGACAATTTAAAGCAAGAGGAAGATAAAGAATCTAAAACTGGAGAATTGAATGCCAGTAAAGGATGGTTTGAGAATTTTAGAAAGAGGTTTGCCTTTAAAATCTCAAGATAACAGAAGAAGCAGCTCTGTCAACCAATAGGCAGTAGTAGTTGCCAGATACCATTAAGAAAATCATGGAAGAAAAAGATATCTGCTTGAACAAGTTTTTAATGCAGACAAAAGTACCCTATTCTAAGTGGGGGGAACTGCCACAGGGATGTTTATTAGTAAGGAAAAGAAGCAAGCACTGACTGGATTTAAAGTAGAAAGGGATAGGTGAGCTTTAGTATTCTTTGCAAATGCATAGATCTATAAAGCTGGGCTCGGTGGCTCAGCCTGTAATCCTGTGCTTTGGGAGGCTGAGGTGAGTGGATTGCCTAAGCCTGTGGGTTCGTGACCCACCTGGGCAACTTGGCAAGACCTCATATCTACAATAAATCAAAAATTAGCCGGGAGTGGTAGCGCACGCCTGTAGTTCCAGCTACTTGGAAGGCTGAGGCGGAAGGATCGCTGGAGCCCAGCAGGTCGAGGCTGCAGTGGCCAGGAGCAGCCACTGCATTCCAGTCTAGGCGACAGAGTGAGACTCCAACGCAAAAACAAACAAACAAAAAAACCTGTAACTCCCAAGCCTTGAAGGGAAAAGGTAAATATCAGCTGCTAGTTTTTTCTTTTATCTTTAGTTTGCTTAGACAACCAGAAAACTTTGTCTCTGAAGTCAGGAAGTACCTCACTAGTAAGGAGCTGTCTTTTAAAGTTCTTTTGACATTAGACTATTCTCCTGGTCACCCAGAACTCCGTAGGTTCAACACTAACGGCATCAGAATTGTCCACTTGTCCCCAACATGACATCTCTAATTCAGTCTCCTGATCATGGGAGTCATAAAGACCTTTAAGCCTTATTACACACAGCAAGGAAAGAATTATCAATGCTATGGAAAAGAACCCCAATAGAAAGAATATCGTGAAAGTCTGGAGGATTACACCATTAAAGATACCATGACTTGCCCCCGGCCGTGGCGCCTCCGGGCCGACGCGCCACAGCCTCCAGCCCGCGCCGGGGGGACGCCTGCAGCCCAGCGCCGCGTGCACCCCTTTCCGGCCCGGAGCCCTCTCCTCGCGCGGGCCCCGCTGGGCCGTCCCGTCACGCCCCCCCACCCTCGATCTCAAGCCACCGTGGAGCTCTGCCGCCTCGAAACGTTCACCGCGAGCGGGGACCAAGACTGCAAACTGCTGAATAGACAAACTGTAAAGCAGAGGGAAAAGTGAACAAAACCAGAAGACCCTCATAAGGAAGAACAGGTCATTGCAGAAGAGAAATAAAAGCAACCCCACCTTCCCTCAAAAACAGAATTGAAGAGGGGGAGGGAAAGGGGTAAAGGGAGAAAAATCTACTGAAATGAAGAAAAACCAAAAGAAGAGTATGGGTCTCTCCCAGACGCCTGGGAGAGCAGACACTGAGAAAACTGACTTTGGAATACAAACAATGAAC
>NW_007253864.1:1001270-1016510 GCF_000164805.1 Carlito syrichta | reverse complement strand
CCTGAGCCCGCAGGTTCAAGACCCGCCTGGGCAATTTGGCAAGACCTCATCTCTACAATACATCAAAAATTAGCTGGGCATGGTAGCACACACCTATAGTTCCAGCTACTTGGAAGACTGAGACAGAAGGATCGCCAGAGCCCAGCAGGTCGAGGTTGCAGTGACCAGCAGCGGCCACTGCACTCCAGTCTGGATGACAGACTGAGACTCCAACTCAAAAAAAAAAGAAAGAAAAAATCCTAAAGGCATAAAGGAAAAAGTCAGACTACCTACTGGAGGAGACCAATCAGAATTGCTACAGACTTATCTGCAGAAACACTACAGGCCAGAAGAAATTGGACCCCAATCTTTAATGTTTTCAGGAATAAACAATTTCAACCAAGAATTTCCTACCCAGCCAAACTAAACTTCATCAGTGACAGAGAATTAAAATCCTTCCCAGACATCTAATCCCTAAGAGAATATGCTGCTTCAAGACAAGGAGATGCTTTAAAAGGTGCTGTGCACAGTGGCTCAGCCTATAATCCCAACACTTTGGGAGGCTGAGGCGAGTGGATTGCCTGAGCCTGCAAGTTTGAGACCAGCCCTGGCAATTTGGTGAGACCTTGTCACTACAAAAAAAAAAAAAAAAAGAGTTGTATTCTAAAAGGTGCTGTGCACAAAAGAAACAAAAGAAAAACTATATACTTCACAAGATCACAAACACAGAAGCAGTAGAACACACAGCATACCCACAAAAATGAAAAGACACCCATATATGAACAAAAGAAAGCTAAGCAAAAACAAAACATAACAGCCTTATAAAAGCATTATGTCAGGGACAAACTCTCACATTTCAATAATCAGCCTGAATGTGAATGGACTAAATGCACCACTGAAAAGACATAGAATGGCAACTGGATAAAAACATATGACCCAGTAATTTGCTGCCTCCAAGAAACTCATCTCACCACAAAGGACAACCACAGACTCAAAGTTAGAGGATGAAAAACAAATTTTCAGGCAAGCAGATCACAAAAGAAGACAGGAGTCACAATCTTGACATCAGACAAAACAACATTTAAGCTATCAAAAATTTTAAAAGATACAAAAGGACACTACATGATGATAAAAGTTTCAATCCATCAACAAGAAATATCCATCCTAAACATATGTATACCCAACACAGGAGTAGCAGCTTTTATAAAGCAGCTAATAAGTAAACTGAAAAAGACACTGATTCTAACACTATCATAGCTAGGGACTTAAATACCACACTAACACACCTAGATTGCCAGTCACAGTGGCTCACAACTGTAATCCCAGCACTTTGAGAAACAGAGGTGAGAGGATTGCCTGAATTCAGGGTTTTGAGACCAGCCTGAGCAACATGGTGATACATTGTCTCTACAATAAACCAAAAAATTAGCCAGGTGCAGCAGCACATGCCTGTGGCTCCAGCTACTTGGAAGGTTGAGGCAGAAGGATCATCTGAACTGCAGTGACTATGAGCATGCCACTGCACTCCAGCCTTGGTGACAGAGTGAGACTTCAACTCAAAAAAAAAAAAAAAAAACCTAGATAGATCATCAAGGCAAAAAAAATCAACAAAAAGATCCAGAACCTCAACTTGACACTTGACCAAATGGACTTAAGAGATAACCACAGAACACTCCACCCAACAACCACAGAATTTACTTATCTTCTACTTATCACTACATGGAATGTACTCCAAAATAGACCACATCTTTGACCATAAATCAAGCATAAACAAATTTCACAAGATTGAAATATTATCAGACACCTTCTCAGACCACAGTGGAATAAAAATAAATATCACCACCAACAAAATTATCCCACAACCCACGAGCAAGGCAACTGAGAATGATGGAACTATCCCCAAATCATTTCATGAAGCTAACATCACATTGATAACCAAACTGGGTGAAGACCCAACAAAGAAAGAGAACTACAGGCCAATATCCTTGATGAATAGATTCAACACTATACCCATTAAATTACCAACATCATTCTTCTCAGGCCTGAAAACCACAATACAGAAACTCATATGGAGACATATGTTCATATGGAGCACCAATTTTCATAAAGCAACTTCCAGGGAAACTAAAATAAGATATTGTCTCTAATACCACCATAGCTGGGGACTTAAATATCCACTAACAACCCTAGACAGATCATCAAGACAAAAAAATCAACAAGGAGATCCAGAACCTCAACATGACACTTAACCAAATGGACTTAATTGATACCTACCAAACACTCCACCCAACAACCATGGAATATACATTCTACTCATCACCACATGGAACGTACTCTAAGATCAAAGACATCCTCAAACATAAATCAAGCATAAACAAATTTCATAAGATTGAAATACTGCCATGCACCTTCTCAGAACACAGTGGAATAAAAATAAATATCAACACCAACAAAGTTCCCCCAAAACCCACAAAGATATGTACACTAAACAGCATGATGCTGAATAACTCTTGGATCAACACAGAAATTAAAAGATCCCTGGAAACAATTGAAAATGAAGAAACATCTTACCAAAACCTCTGGGATGCCATGAAAACAGTACTAAGAGGGGACTTTATACCTCTAAGAACACACATCAAGAAAATAGAAAAAGAACAAGTTGACAGCCTAACAAATCACCTAAGGTAGTGGAAAAGGCAAGATCACCAAAAATCTAACTTCAGCAAAAGAATGCAGATAACCAAGTAAAAACTCAAATATGGGACACAGAAGACAAAAAATACCATAGGAAAAAAAAATCAATGGAAAAAAAAAGCTGGGTCTTTGAAAAGATAAACAAGATTGATGGACCCCTAGCCAGAATGACCAAGAAAAAGCCCAAATATACACAATCAGAAATGCAAAAGATCAAGTCACAACTGACTCTGAAGAAATACAAAAGATTATCAGAGATTACTATGCATACCTGTATGTTTACAGCCTTGATCACCTAAATGAAATGGATGACTTTCTTAGCATCACACAACCTCCAAGTTTGAAACAGGAAGAAATTGAGACCCTAACTAGACCAATAACAAACCAAGAAATTGACTCTGTCATAAGAAAACTACCTACAAAAAAAAGCCCTGGACCAGACAGATTTCCTGCAGAATCTAAAAACATGCAAGGAGGAGCTGATACCAATCCTTTTGAAAGTAATTCAGGCAATTGAGAAAGATGGAACTCTTCCCAAATCATTTTATGAAGCTAACATCACATTGATAACCAAACCAGGTAAAGATCCAACAAAGAAAGAGAACTACAGGCCAATATCCTTGATGAATAGATTCAACACTATACCCATTAAATTACCAACATCATTCTTCTCAGACCTGGAAACAACAATATAGAAATTCACATGGAAGCATAAGCAACCAAGAGTAGCCAAAACAATCCTTAGCAAAAGAAACACAATGAGAAGTATCACACTTCCAGGCTTTAAATTTTATTGTAAGGCTACAATAATCAAAACAGCCTGGTATTGGTACAAGCACAGGCATACAATTGGTACAATTTCACAACCAACTCATCTTCGACAAAGACTCCACCAACAACCGCTGGGGAGAGGAGAACCTATTCAGTAAACAGTGCTGGGAAAACTGGCTGAACACATGCAGAAGAATGAAACAGGACACCTACCTATCACCGTACACAAAAATCAACTCCAAATGGATCAAAGACCTAAATGTAATACCCCAAACTTTAAGAATCTTAGAAAATGCAGGAGATACCCTTATAGAAATTGGAATAGACAATTCCTGATCAAAACCCCCTAAAGTTCATGCTATAAGAGATAAGATAGACAAGTGGGACCTCATCAAACTGAAAAGCTTCTGCAAAGCAAAAGAAACCATCAAGAGAGTAGGGAGACAGCCCACAGAATGGGAAAAAATATTTGCCAACTGCATATCTGACAAAGGCCTAACATCAAGGATCTATAAGGAACTCAAATGTGCTGAAAGGAAATAAACCAAACAGCCCCATTAAAAAATGGACAGGGCTGGGCTCAGTGGCTCAGCCTGTAATCCCACACTTTGGAAGGCCGAGGTGAGCAGATTACTTGAGCCCACGGGCTCGAGACCCACCTGGGCAATTTGGCAAGACCTCATCTCTACAATAAATCAAAAAAAAAATTAGCCGGGCTTGGTAGCGCGCGTCTGTAGTTCCAGCTACTTGGAAGGCTGAGTGGAAGGATCGCCGGAGCTCAGCAGGTCGAGGCTGCGGTGACCGGGAGCGTGCCACTGCACTCCAGTCTGGGCGACACAGTGAGACTCCAACTCAAAAAAAAAAAAAAAAAAAAAAAGGGCTGGCCGGGCACAGTGGCTAATGCCTATAATCCCAGCACTTTGGGAAGCTGAAGTGAGAGGATTGCGTGAGCCCACGGGTTCAAGCCGGGGCAACTTGGTGAGACCTCATTTCTATAAATAATTAGCAGGGCATGTTGGTGTGTGCCTCTAGTTCCAGCTACTTGGAAGGCGGAGGCGGAAGGATCACCTGAGTCAGCAGGTCAAAGTTGCGGTGGCCATGAGTGTGCCACTAAACTCCAGCCTGGGCGACAGAGTGAGATTCCAACTCAAAAAAAAAAATTTGACAAAAGACATGAATAGACATGTCTCAAAAGAAGACATATGAGCAGCCAACAGACATATGGAAAATTGCTCAGCCTCTGTCAAAAACCTCCTTCCGCTGATAAAGGACTTTGGCAAAGTCTCAGGGTATAAAATAAATGTACAAAAGACAGTCATACTTCTATACACTGACAATAAACAAACAGAAATCCAAATAAAAAGCACAATCCCATTCACAATAGCCACACAAAAAAAAATCAAATACCTTGGCATCTTCCTAACCAGAGACATGAAAGACCTTTACAACGAAACTACAAAACACTGTTCAAAGAAATCAAAGATAACACAAACAAATGGAAAAATATTCCATGCTCATGGATTGGAAGAATCAACATTGTTAAGATGTCCATCCTACCCAAGGCAATCTACAGAATTAATGCAATACCCATTAAATTTCCAGCAGCATTCTTCTCAGACCTGGAAATGACAATACAGGAATTCATATGGAAACATAAATGACCACAAAAACAATCCTCAGCAAAAAAAAAAAAAAAAACAAAGCAGGAGTTATCACACTCCCACACTTTAAACTTTATAATAAAGCAACAATAATCAAAACAGCCTGGTATTGGTACAAGAACAGGTATATAGACTAATGGAACAGAATAGAGATTCCAGAAACAAAACTTCAATTTCTCAACCAACTCATCTTCAATAAAGCCTCCACCATCAACCACTTAGAAGAGGAGAACCTATTCAGTAAATGGTGCTGGTAAAACTGGCTGACCACATGCAGAAGATTAAAACAAGACCCTTACCTATCCCCATACACAAAAATCAATTCTAAATGAATCAAAGACCTAAATGTAAAACCTCAAACTATAAGAACCTTAGAAAATGCAGGAGACACCGTTATGGAAATTGGAACTGACAACCAATTCCTGATCAACCCCAAGTGCCCATGCCATAAGAGATAAGATAGACAAGTGGGACCTCATCAAACTGACAAGCTTCTGCAAAGCCAAAGAAACCATCAAGAGAGTGGGGAGACAGCCCACAGACTGGGAAAAAAACATTTGCCAACTGTATGTCTGACAAAGGCCTAACATCTGGGATATACAAGGAACTCATATGTGCAAAAAAGAAAAAAAACAAACAGTCCCATTACAAAGTGGGCAAAAGATATGAATAGACACTTCTCAAAAGAAGACATACGAGCAGCCAACAGAAACATGAAAAAATGCTCAGCCTCACTAGTCATCAAATAAATGCAAATTAAAACTACACTGAGATACCACCTAACTCTCGTCAGGAAAGCCATCATCAATAACTCAAAAAACAGCAGATGCTGGAGATGATGTGGCGAAAAGGAAAAACTTCTACACTGTTGGTGGGAGTGTAAACTAATACAACCTCTGTGGAAAATAATGTGGCAATTCCTAAAAGATCTAAAAATCAACCTTCCATATGACCCCACAATCTCCCACTGGGAATATACTCAGAAGAACTCAAATCACTCTATGAAAAAGATACCTGCACACGTATGTTTATTGCAGCTTTGTTCACAATAGCAAGCACATGGAACCAACCATGCTGCCCATCAAAAGAGGACTGGATTTTTAAAATGTGGTACATATACAAATGAAATATTATGCAGCCACAAAGAAAGACAAATCATGAACTTCACAGCAACCTGGATGGACTTAGAGTCTATAAATACTGAGTGATGCATCACAGAAACAAAGAACTGAGTATCAAATGTTCTCACTCATAGGTGGACCTTGAACAATTATCGTAACACTGTAAGAAAAGGATTGGAGCCGGGCTCGGTGGCTCAGCCTGTAATCCCGCGCCTTTGGGAGGCTGAGGTGAGTGGATTGCCTGAGCCCACGGGTTCGACACCCGCCTGGGCAGCAAGACCTCATCTCTACAATAAATCAAAAAATCAGCCGGGCGTGGTAGCACATGCCTGTAATTCTGGCTACTTGGAAGGCTGAGGTGGAAGGATTGCCGGAGCCCAGCAGGTCGAGGCTGCGATGGCCGGGAGCGGCCACTGCACTCCAGTATGGGTGACAGAGTGAGACTCCAACTCAAAAAAAAAGAAAAAAAAGAAAAGGATTGGCAGTAGCAGGAAACAATCTGCCGGGGGAGGGGGGCACACCTCATCAACAAGGTTACCTGCATAATGAGCATTTTTATACCTATCCCTGAATTGTACCCCACATCTTTTTTTTTTTTAAAGTTGGAGTCTCACTCTGTCATCCAGACTAGAGTGCAGTGGTACGCTCCCAGCCACTACAGCCTTGACCTGCTGAGCTCCAGCGATCCTTCCGCTCAGCCTTCCAAGTAGCTGGAACTACAGACGCGCGCTACCACACCCAGCTAATTTTTTGATTTATTGTAGAGATGAGGTCTCGCCAAGTTGCCCAGGCAGTTCTCGAACTCACAGACTCAGGCAATCCACTCACCTCAGCCTCCCAAACAAGGGATTACAGGCTGTCACTGAGCCCGGCCCACATCTTTAAAATTAAAAATTAAAAGTAAAAAGAAAATTGTTCAGCCTCACTAATCATCAGACAATTGCAAATAAAAACCACACTGAGATACCACCTAACTCCAGTAAGAATGGCCATCATTAATAAAACAAAAAACAGCAGGTGCTGGCAAGGATGCGGAGAAAAGGGAATGCTTCTACACTGTTGGTGGGAACGCAAACTAGTTCAACCTCTATGGAAAACAGTGTGGTGATTCCTAAAAGAACTAGAAATGACCTTCCATAAAATCCAGCAACCCCCTTCTGGGAATATACCCAGAAAATCTTAAATCACTCTACAAAAAAGATACCTGCACATGTATGTTTACTGCAACACTATTTACAGTAGTAAAAACATGTAACCAACCATGCTGCCTATCCAAACTGAACTGAATTTTTTTTTTTTTTTTTTTTTGAGTTGGAGTCTCACTCTGTCGCCCAGATTGGAGTGCAGTGGCCGCTCCTGGCCACCGCGGACTCAATCTGCTGGGCTCCAGCGACCCTTCCGCCTCAGCCTTCCGAGTAGCCGGAATTACAGGCATGCACTACCATACCCGGCTGATTTTTTTATTTATTGTAGAGATGAGGTCTCGCTGCTCAGGCGGGTCTCGAACCCGCGGGCTCAGGCAATCCACTCACCTCAGCCTCCCAAAGGCGCGGGATTACAGACTGAGTCACCAAACCCGGCCTGAATTTTTTTTTAATGTGGCACATATACATGATGGAATATTATGCAGCCATAAAGAGGAACAAAATTATGGACTTCGCAGCAACTTGGATGGATTTAGAATCTATAATACTCCGTAATTTATCACAGAAACAAAAAAACTGACTACCACTTGTTCTCACTCATAAGCAGACCCTGAACATTTACCACAATGCTATAAGAAAAGGATTGGCAGTAGCTAGAAACTGCCTGGGGTGGGGGGGTGCACATAACATCAATAAGGGTACCACCTGATCTCAAACCAGGTGAAGTGAGGACCAAAGGGAGGCCCAAACTTTACCTGTACGATGACCACTTATATACCTAATCCTGAATTGTACCCCACATCTTTAAAATAAAATAAATTTCAAAAATAAATAAAAATAAAAAGCAATCTTTCCCCACATCTCTTCTTTGACACAACATTCAACCATTTTAGCTCTCTTGTTTTAGATCAGAAATGGGCAAACCACAGCCCACTGGCCAAATTTATCCCACTTCGTGCTTTGTAAATAAAGTTTTACCAGAACACAGCCACACCATTTGTTTCTTTACTGTCTGTGCCTAGGGTTTCTTTCATGTTTTAACAGCACAATTAAATACTTATGCCAGTGACCCTGAGGCCTGAAAAAATGAAAATACTTATTATTTGGACCTTTACCCAAAAAAAGTTTGCCAAACTCTGCTTTATTTTTTCCGTTTTTACAGCTCTATTGAGATGTAACTGACAAATAAAAAGTTGTATATATTAAAGGTCTACAGTGTGGTGCTTTGTTATTCAAACACACTGTGAAATGACTACCACAGTCAAGCTAATTATCATATTTACAACCTCACATAGTTATTGTGAGGTGTGTGTTTGTGTTAAGACTACTTAAGATCCAGCCGGGCTCAGTGGCTCAGCCTGTAATCCTGCGCCTTTGGGAGGCTGAGGTGAATGGATTGCCTGAGACCACGGGTTGGAGACCCGCCTGGGCAGCGAGACCTCATCTCTACAATAAATCAAAACATCAGCTGGGCGTGGTAGCACATGCCTGTAATTCTGGCTACTTGGAAGGCTGAGGCAGAAGGATCGCCGGAGCCCAGTGGGTCAAGGCTGCGGTGGCCGCTCCCGGCCACTGCACTCCAGTCTGGGCGACAGAGTGAGACTCCAACTCAAATAAAAAATAAAAAAAAAAAAGACTACTTAAGATCTACCTTATTTGCAAATTTTGAATATACAATACATTACTATTATTATTTTTTGGCTTGTACAAATTTATTAAGGCTGAATGAGAGGCTGGGTTTTGTGGCTCACACCTGTAAATTCCAGTACTTTTGGGAGGCTGTGATGGAAAGACAGCTTGAGGCCTGGAATAACCACTTTTAGGCCAGGAGCAGTGACTCACACCTCTAATTCCAGGAGTCCAAGGCTGCAGCGGGCTGTGATCATACCACTACCCTCCAGTAGGAGACCCTTTCAACGGGTAAGCTGCATGCTTGCTTGCTGTGATCACTAAGTCTTCAATTTTACCTTTTCAGGCACATTGTAACTTTGAAACAGCTTATCACTTACACTTCGCCAAATGTAAATTCTTAGCCCTTTGCATTAACACTTGCTCCATGAACTGTAGCCAAGCTGGCTTCTCATACTAAAATAAAACTGGTCCAGAAAAGTCAGAATCCACCATTTCAACTTTGTTTTCCAACTGGTGCGTGTGCCCATGTCTGAAGTGAGGCTTTCTCTTTAAGACCTGGGAAGAAACAGCTTCATGTGAACTTGGGTGCAACCTTAGCATTCCCCAAATAACCTTTTGACCAACATTGCACCATTTTCCCCACCCTCTGTCAATCTGCTGTTTCTATTAGCTCAGTTTTTTTACATTCCACATGTACATGCGATTATTCAGTATTGAGGATAAATGAATGAATAAACAAGTGAATTTCAAGGAAATTGCAAGTGGCTGAAAGAGAAGTAGCAGGCTTATTTCATTTAGCATAATGTAATCCAGATCCTCCATATTACCACAAATGACAGAATTTCCTTCTTTTTTTTTTTGAGTCAGTCTCACTCTGCCACCCAGGCTGGAGTGCAGTGGCACACTCACAGCCACCGCAGCCTCAACCTGCTGGGCTCAGGTGATCTTTTCCCCTCAGCCTTCCAAGCAGCTGGAATTATAGACACACACCACCATGCCTGGCTAATTTTTTGATTTATTGTAGAGATGAGGTCTTGCCAAGTTGCCCAGGCTGGTCTCAAACCCATGAGCTCAAGCAATCCTCTCACCTTGGTCTCCCAAAGTGCTGGGATTATAGGCATGCGCAAACACTCCCAGTCAGAATTTCATTCTTTTTTTAAGGTCATATTATATTCCATCATAAATGTGTGTGTGTGTGTGTGTGTGTGTGTGTATACACATTAATCCCTTGTTGGGTACTTGGTTGTTTCCAAATCTTGGCTATTGTGAATAATGCTACAGTGAACATGGGGATACAGTTATCTCTTCAAGATAGTGTTTTTATTTCACAGACTCAGAGTCTATAATACTGAGTGATTTATCACAGAAACAAAGAACTGAGTACCACATTCTCACTCATAAGCAGACCTTGAACAATTATCATAATACTAAAGAAAAGGATTGGCAGTAGTAGGAAACTGCCAGGGGATGGGGGGGCACACCTCATCAACAAGGGTACCTGCAAAATGAACATTTGTATACCTAATCCTGAACTGTACCCCACATCTTTAAAATTAAAAATTAAAAAAAAATAGAGATTTTATTTCCTTTGGATATGTGCCCAGATCTCTATTTTTTTCTTCATGTAGACACTTATTATTGGAAACATCCCTCTGAGAACTGCTTTTGCTTTCTATATTTAGGTACTCCAATGTTGGGAGCAAATATATTTTAAATTGTTATAATCTCTTGATGAACTAATCCCTTTATCATTATATAATGATTTAACCTCCTTTTACAGTTTTGATTTAAAGTTATTTTGTCTGATATGATGGGGAAACCCCCAAAAAAACAGAATTATTTTTTGAAGGGCAAGCACCTTGTAGTACAGGTTTCCCCACATTGGGTAAGTGTTTGAGGAACCCATGGACATCGCCTAGCATTGTTGCAAGAGGCTACATTCCGCTTCCATGAATTTTTCTTTGAATTTGGAGATTCTTACAACACGTTTGCATATTTAATAATGGGTGATTAGCCGAGGCCGGTGGCTCAGGCTGTAATCCCAGTGCTTTGGGAGGTTTAGGTGAGTGGATTGCCTGAGCCCGCGGGTTCGAGACCCGCGTGGGCAACTTGGTGAAGCCTCCTCTCTATAATAAATCAAAAATTAGCCCGGCGTGGTAGCACGTGCCTATAATTCCGGCTACTCGGAAGACTGAGGCAGAAGATCGCCAGAGCCCAGCAGGTCGGGGCTGCTGTGGCTGGGAGCAGCCACTGCACTCCAGACTGGGTGATGGAGTGAGACTCCAACTCAAAAAAAAAATTTAAAAAAAGGATGATTTACAAGTGCACCTGCCCACACTGTGCTGAGTGTTCAGCAGTTTTTGACCAAAAACAGAAAACCCCTGCGCCCCACCTTCCCTATTTACCTGAGCCTCTCTTTTTGTTTTCCCAGATGGAAAAAAAAAAAGTCCTCAAAGGGAAATGTTTTGCTGATGTGGAAGAAACAAAAAATGTCAGAACCGCTGAAAGGCACCAAAATTGCCAAGTTCAAAAACTCTTTGAGCAGTGGAAAAAGCATCTCGGTAAGTGTGTTGCATCAAACAGAGAGTATTTTGAAGGTGACTGAAGATAAATATGTAAGAATAAGTACACAATCTTTTATAACTAAATTCTGGGGGTTTTGGGATCCCCCCTCACACAGCTATCTCTATCCTGGCTCTCTTTTGGTTTCCATGTACAGGAGATATCTTTCTGCATCCCTTCACTTTCAATCATGTGTGTTCTTAAAATTGAAATGAATCTCTTATAGGCAGCATAGTTGGTTCTTATTTTTTAATTCCTTCAGCCACTCTATATCTTTTTATCAGATAATTTAATTTATTTACATTCAAGGTAATTATTGAGAGGAAAAGACTTGCCATTGCCATTTTATTAATTATTTTCTGACTGTTTTGTAGATTCTTTGTTCCTTTTTTCCTCTCTTGCTGTCTTCCCTTGTGATTGGATAATTTCACATAGTGGCTTGCTTTGATTTCTTACTCTTTACCTTTTGTGTCTCTACTACAGAGTTTTGCTTTGTGAAGCTAACAGTAAACAATGTATGATTATAACAGCTTATTTTAAGCTGATAATAACTTAACCACAATTGTATAGAAAAACTCTACACTTTCACCCCTACACACATATTTGATGCTTAGAATGTAAGAGTTTACATATTTCCATAATGTGTGTCTATCAGCAAATTATTGTAACTGTAGTTATTTTTAATGTTTTTGTCTCTTAACTTTTATGCTAGTTATAGGTGATTGACAGTTGGGCACACTGGCTCATGCCTGTAGTCCCAGCACTTTGGAAGGCCAAGGTAAGAGGATTGCATGGGCCTAGGGGCTGGAGACCAGCTTGGGCAACATGATGAGACCTTGTCTCTACTATGAATCCAAAAACTTAGCCAGATGTGGTGGCACACACCTTTAGTTCCAACTACCTGGAAGTCTGAGTTGGAAGCATCGCCTGAGCCAGCAGGTGGAGACTGCGGTGGCTATGAGCGTGGCCACTGCATTACAGGCTGGGCAACAGAGTAAAACTCTGACTCAGATAGATAGATAAATAAATAAGTAACTAAATAAATAAATGTATAGTGCTTTACACACCACTACTATAGCATTAAGTATTCTAAATTTGACTACACAATTACTTTTACCAATGAGTTTCATACTTGCATATGCTTTCAGTTACTAATTGGCATCATTTCATTTCAGCTTGAAAAAATCCCTCTAGCATTTCTTAAAGGCAAGTCTAGTGGTAATGAACTTCCTCAGTTTTTGTTTGCCTGAGAAAATCTTTTTTTTTTTTTTGAGTTGGAGTCTTACTCTGTCACCCAGGCTGGAGTGCAGTGGCATGCTAACGGCCACCACAGCCTCGACCTGCTAGGCTCAGGCAGTCCTTCCACTTCAGCCTTCCAAGTAGCTGGAACCATAGGCATGCACCATCACGCCCAGCTAATTTTTTTTTATTTATTGTAGAGATTAGTTCTCGCCAAGGTGCCCAGGCTGGTCTCAAATCCATAGACTCAGGCAATCCTCTCAACTCGGCCTCCCAAAGTGCTGGGATTATAGGCATGAACCACCACGCTGGCCCTGAGAAAGTCTTTTTATCTCCTTTGTTTCTTTCTTTTTTTTGGAGTCGGGGTCTCACTCTGACATCTAGACTGGAATGCAGTGGCACAATCACTGCTCACTACAACCTTGACCTCCTGGGCTCAGGCAATACTTCCACCTCAGCATCCTGAGTAGCTGGAACTACAGGCACGTGCCACCATGCCCAGCTAATTTTTGTTTGTTTTTGGTAGAGATGAGGTCTCGCTATGTTGTCCAGGTGGTCTCAAACTCTTGGGCTTGAGCCTCCCAAAATGTTGGAATTACAGGCATGAGCCACCGAGCCCAGCCTCAACTCATTCCTGAAAAAATAGCTTTGTCAGGTAAAGTATGTGGTTGGCAGTTTTTTCTTTCAGCACTTTGAATATATCATTTTATTCTCTCCTGACCTGCAAAGTTTCTGCTGATAAATCCACTGACAACCTTATATGGGTTTTATATAAGGGTTTTCCTTATGTATGAGTAATCTCATTTCTCTTACTGCTTTTAAAATTTCTCTTGGTCTTTGATTTTTTTCTCAGTATTAAATTATTATTATTATTTTTTAGTTGAAGTCTCACTCTGTCGCCCAGGCTGGAGTGCGGTGGCATGCTCATGGTCACTACAGCCTCAACCTGCTGGGCTCCGGCGATCCTTCCACCTCAGCCTTCCAAGTAACTGGAACTACAGGTGCGCTACCATGCCCAGCTAATTTTGTATTTATTGTAGAGACAAGGTCTCACCAAGTTTCCCGGACTGGTCTTGAACCCACAGGCTCAGGCAATCCACTCGTCTTGGCCTCCCAAAGTGCTGGGATTACAGACTGAGCCACCAAACTCCACCTAAATGATTATATTAAAAGCATGCTGCACTATATAAAAATCAACATTCTCTCCCATAATTCTGTGCATCTGGGACTATAAGAAATGTCACTGTCCTTGTCCCACATCTTGAAATTAACAAATTCTCGGCTTACAACAAGTCTTCCCAAAAAGTATCTTCCAGAAAAACAAGCTATTTCCTTGGCTCATATTTCCCTCTATGTTAGCATGCACCAGCCATCTACCTGGGAAGCATATCCTGGGAAATAAGGAGGGGATCCATCAGTAGCCCACAGTTTTGGCACAAAGGGCTAGAGACAAGCACGAAGGGATAGGTCAACACATTAACAAAAAATTCTGTGGCACCATGGGAATAATTCTTTTTTTTACTTTTATTATTATTATTTTTTGAGTTGGAGTCTCACTCAGTCGCCCAGGCTGGAGTGCAGTGGCACGCTCACGGCCATTGCAACCTCGTCCTATTGGGCTCAGGTGATTTCCCCCTCACCTTCCAAGTAGCCAGAACCACAGGCATGTGCCACTATGCCCAGCTAATTTTTTTTTATTTATTGTAGAGACAAAGTCTCGCCATGCTGTTCAGGCTGGTCTCGAACACCTGAGCTCATGCAGTCCTTTCACCTCTGCCTCCCAAAGTGCTGGAATTAGAGGCTTGAGCCACCACGTTGGCAGAATAATTCTTTATTTTACTCATGATGAGAACTCCACTGTCCAGTGCAAGCCCCTGATGAAGTAAGCAATAAGTTACAGAACCATAAAGGAATGATGTCATCTAGGAGGAGAAGATGTCTCCAAGATATGGTTACGATGGAGCCACAAAGTCCACAGTACTTGCTAAAGAACTGCACCACAAACTGGGCTCAGTGGCTCAGCCTGTAATCCCGCACCTTTGGGAGGCTGAGGTGAGTGGATTGCTTGAGCCCGCAGGTTCAAGACCCGCCTGGGCAACTTGGAGTGACTTCATCTCTACAATAAATCAAAAACTTAGCTGGGCGTGGTGGCGTGAGCCTGTAATTCCAGCTACTTGGAAGGTTGAGGCGGAAGGATGGCCGGAGCCCAGCAGGTCGAGGCTGCGGTGGCCGGGAGCGGCCACTGCACTCCAGTCTGGGCGACAGAGTGAGACTCCAACTCAAAAAAAAAAAAAAAAAGGCCGGGCTTGGTGGCTCAGCTTGTAATCCTACACTTTGGGAGGCCGAGGTGAGTGGATTGCCTGAGCCTGTGGGTTCGAGAACCGCCTGGGCAACTTGGCGAGACCTCATCTCTACAATAAATCAAAAAATTTATCC